>NW_010193432.1:0-721 GCF_000695765.1 Mesitornis unicolor | reverse complement strand
CCCCCCCCCCCGGCCCAGCCTGTTCCAGCCTCTGACAACCCTCTCAGTAAAGAACTTCCTCCTTATCTCTTATTTTAAACTGATTAGTTCATTTGCGTGCAGCTGCATTTGATTGGTCAGTGATGCACTGTTACACTAACAAACACCTCCTGCCTTTCAGGCAAAGCCCCTGATGCCTTTCTCAGCAGGGTGTCTGGAACTTGCTTTTCTCAGGGTTGAAATACCTGTTTTTCCAGTCCTTGTTTACCCTTTTTATGGTCATGACTTGAGCAGCACTCAGGGTCCTGCTCCCCAGGCCCTGTCCTACATCTCTCCCTTCCTGTTGCCCAAAAAGAACCTTCTTTGCAAGCATTGCAACAGACAGGATAAAAAAGGTAATAAAAGAATAAAAGCAGCTAAAGCATATACAATCATCTTTAACAAACTTCTTAACCATCCCGATAGACCCATATACCTATTATTATCAAAACTAGACACCCAACCATAGTCTCAAATTCTTTCAAAGCAACAAGAATCAAAGTCCGATCCTATCCAGGCGCTCCAAGGCTCCCTCAGTGTGTTAGTTGTCAACGTCTCAATCGTTCACAGTTTCAGAGGATTCAGGAATTTGTTGATCAGTGAGATTATCAGAGTTGTCACCAGATGATTGTGGTTGGTAGGGATTCACAGGAAGGTCATACGTTCTTTGCTTGAATCCACCTGAGGCCTTTTTCTGTGGAGA
>NW_010193431.1:0-36865 GCF_000695765.1 Mesitornis unicolor | reverse complement strand
TGGAGATTCTCCCTGGTCCTTCTCTTACTATATCATATCCATATCCATATCCGTATCCATGCATATGCAGCTAAGCAGGAGTAGTTTTCAGTGTAAATATAGGATTCTCTGATACTGGGCATAAAGATGTTTGTGTAGTTTCTTCCAAGGTTGGAGGAAATAGTGAAAAACACTTTCCAGTACAGAAAGAAAAGTCTTTGGGCAACAAGGTCTGAGTCATAAAATTTTGGACAAAATTAAATTTCACAGTCTTGATTACTCAGAGGTTGTCTAAGTGAAGTTTAATGGAGTTTGGAGATAAAAGAGGTCCATAAAATTGATGGATTCAAAATAATTTGATACCCAATACCTGGAATTTGAAAGCATAAAGATTTGGGCATAAAATTGTGCCTGGCCACAAAATCTCTGGACTTACAGAACAAGGCATTGATTTTACCTAAACCTCTAGGTCAATGTGTTGGAACACATTAAATTTCAAGGGAATAAAAAGAAAGCATATATAACGTGCTGGGCAGGTTAGAGACACTTGGTCATGATCTTCTTTAGGCCCAGTCTCATGACACACACACACAGAAATAAAAGTTCCTATGAACATGACACTAAGACTTAACAGGCTTAAGCATGTTCTAAGGAAATAATCTCAGTATAATTAGACATTGCTCAAACTAGATGATGCTCAAAACCATTGCTGTACTTTTGGCAAGTTTCAAACTGAGATTCAACCAATTGAAACAAACAAATTTTTCATGAGTATTGGTAGTCCTTTAGAAGGACTAATAACTTAGCTACTTCAGTACTTAAAGTGATCTATAAATTTGGCAAATTAGTATAAAGTTTAATGCATCACTGAAAAAAACAGGCAAATCATGTCACATCTGCATACTACATAATCCTTGTTCTTTGTCCTGCAAAATCCAGATTGGGTCAGGGAGAAAAGTGTAAGACCACACAAGGTTGTTATTTCTCAGCAAAACTCTAACATGTACACAGTGCAACTTAGGCTCAAATTTTGGTACTTTGTTTGTGGTGTTCTTCTCTTTTTCATTTTTAAACTTATTGATTCATGGTAAGGAAGTAAGCAGATACAAAGATCTGGCTTGAGGAGAATTAGACACAGTATGTGGAAATTACTGACATTAGAGTTTCAGAAAATAATTCATCAAAGAGAAGAAGGTCAGCTCTTTGTAACATGACTTGTTTTCCTACAAAATGGAAGGTTTCGGGTTTTTTACTTAAAAAAGCAGAAGCTGCAAATACCATACTGAGAGATGCGTAGCTTTAAAATAGTGTGTTAGCTTCTCTCACTTTAATAACATCCTTGACACATAAGCTGTTCATATTCTTCAAACACATTAAGATATGTCTGAGGATATTTAAAGCTAAACTTAACACAAAAGAAGACTCCATTATTTTTCAGAAAAAGTACAAATAATTTGACATGATGCCTTTAAAAAGTTGAACTGCAGAGGATTTTTCTTTTGAAACACTTAAATTATTTTTGTCACATCTCCTTTTAAAAGCGTATCTTAATGTTCCCAGCTTGCTTTTCAGTATGGCCAGTAGATTCTTTTTGAATGACAGTACTTGAAGTAACATTCAAACGGACTTAAATGACCTAATGAAGTAGAGTTTAACCCAGCTGACAGTTCTAAAACCATAGTGTTATTTGACTAAGACTTTCAATAACTAGTATTAGCTCACAGTCTACCAAATATGTGAAAATGTAATATTGTTACTAATGCTTTCATGTCAAAGGTGTGCTGATTGTATACAGAAGCAATAAGAATGCACCCTGTAAAACAGCAAACAGCATTTCTGGAGACAGATGCTTTTGACTCCAGTGCACTCATGACTGAAAAGGGCATTGTGCATTTTCAGCTGCCCAAATGTATGGTACTGGCTATGCAGAACACAATGCAAAAAAAACTTCATACAAATAATTGCAATCTTGGAAAGCTGTGGAGAAGAAATAAGTGTTCCTTAGAATAGTGCCATTTTCTTTATTCTTGAGGATACATTATGTCTTTCAGACAGTAAAGCTGTTAAATATCAGTCAGTACCATATGCATGACTTATTAAGATGAGAAAACAATTTTAAAGTGTTCTCAAAAATATTTTAAATTAAATCATAAGTTTGAAAACACCTACACCTTTAAAAAACAAACAAACCCTCAAGAGTTCTTGAGCAGCAGTTTGTGTGCAACAGATTCTAGATTTGATCTGGTCCATTGTCTAAATCAGATCAGAACACACCCCATTAAACCAAATCTCTCTCATGGCTTTCGTTTTGGCCTTTTCAAGTTGCCATATGCTTTTTCAGTCTATAAACAAGCACATCAAAATGGCATTTTAGAGCCAAAACCATTTCTTCTGCTTTCTCTGTTTTCACACTCTGAAAGAGCTATGCTTGTGTGTCCTGTGGTATATACCAGTGAAAGAAATAGTGTAGTGTGCCGAAAATGTGGCAAAAAAAAAAGAGTTTAACCCAGAAAACTAATCTCCTGAGACTATCATGAATCATGGCAAATTATAGAATTCCTAAATACTGTATGATGAGGGGGAAAAACAGTAGAAGGGGTAACTACTCTTTAAAACTTGGTTCTTACAAGTCATCATGCAAAGCCTATTCACAGAGGACCAATTCCCATTCTACCAAAAGATCATTTAATTTGAAATCAGGCCAAAGGTTATATACAAAAAGTGCTGCCATTATTATGTTGGATATTTCATATGCACAGATAAACTGTATTTTGCTTTATGAAAGCCAGTCACATAGAGGAACACAGACTGTTGGATAGGGCCCTATATAAAGTATAGTCATCCTTGTTTCTACTCATAAAATAGAGTCTGGATGCTATTCTAGCAAACAAGTATTAATTAAGTAATTTAGGTTTTGCCACTGTTCACAAATATATTTAGTATACTGCCAGCCATATACCTTGTAAAATGAGCTAATGCTAAAGTCAGGCCTGTATTTCTGGGATTAACATCTGAAAACTGTTTGTCACAAAATATGGCCTGCTGCAAGACTGCAATACAAAATCTGTTTTGTGGAGCTCTGAAGGGTGGTTTTCTTGAAGTAAGCTAAAACAATAATGCAGCTGTTGTATGGTGGAGAGATATGGTGGAGAGTCTGCAGTTAAATAGTTTAATTTTTTTACATAGGAAAAAAAATATCCAAAAGAACACAAATACCCAACACATATGAAGCACTGATTGTAACTGCTAACCTCTAGAACTGTTTCTCAGCTAGCAGCAGAGAAATTAGAATGTATGTTGCAGACCTCTTACAGTCCAGTTGAGAGGATATGTTAGGTCAGTGATCTTCAGGGACTTTACAAATGTAAGTTCTCTAATTGTGAATTTGCACTTTTCCTCTTCTGATTAGGACTGCAAACACAACACAGGTGGTTCATATTGTGATAGATGTCTTCCTGGCTTCTATGGTGATCCTACTAAAGGGACAGCTGAGGACTGTCAGTTGTGTGCTTGCCCCCTAAATATACCTTCTAACAAGTAAGACCTATATATATATATTGCTTCTTATACTTTTTCACTTAGTAAATTGTATAACTTTTTAATTTATACTTTTGCGTGTATGCTTGAGATTTTTTGTGTTTTAAATAATATATTCTGCAATATAAACTTTTGTTCTCTGTTTACAATTGTAGTGAATGCTTAGCTTTACAGAGAGGCAAAGATCAAGACAAAAGCTGGATGAGGTTAGGCTAGAAAGAACAGCACAGAATTTGGATGACCGCTCTTTGAATCAATGACTACCATTTGCTTTTCTGTCCTCCTTAACAGTAGTTGTTTCTAGTTTTAAAGCTGAATTTACAGATCTGTTGTGTGAATTTTTTTTAGTAATTGAATTTAATATCAATTAATGTTGATCAGGTAAAATAGTAATTTCTTCTGCTTGATTTTTTTTTCTTCCAGTAAACATTCGGTAGTAATGTTGATTTGTTTGGAGTCTGAATTCAGCCTTAGATCTTGCAAGTGAAAATATTTTGTCATCATATTTCAGAATAACAACTATAAATTTGTTTTATAAAATTAAAAGTAATAGTGAAAAGTTAATCTAAACTCTCTAATCTATAATTTAATGTTTCTTTCATTACAAAAGCTTGTCTTGCTACTTGCTACCTGCAATTTAATAGAGCATGTGGCTTGATCATTTTTTTCATTGGTTTTGTCCCAATCAGTACCTGGAGAATGGCAATACCAAAATAATTTGGCATGATGTAGTTGAAGAAAATTGGTTTAATCTTGTCTGGTTGGCTTTTCTTGTGCATATTAAAAAAAAAAAAAAGGAAATTATGTATATCAGTTTGAATTAGCACATTTGATTTATGCCATTCAGTATGGCTTCAGAGAACAGGAGCCTTGGTGGAAGTAGCACATGTCCAGATTACACAGAATAGCTGCTGTGGTGTGAAAAATACAATAATCATTCAGGAAGATCAGGAACTGTTGAGTGTGTGTCTGGCTTTTGCAGTGGTAACGAATGCCCAAATTCTAGCCACAACTTGGATGTGGCTCCCTTCTGAAAACAATCACTGTTAGTCCATTTCAGCATTTCAGAAAGATTATAGGATTGTACTAGAAGATTGTAAATTATGCACAGGGCTGTCCCATCCCACTTCACACAGCTTAGAAGTTTTTAGTGACTATAGGAGCTGATAAATCCACTGGAGCAATTTTTTTTTTCCTCCCTTCAGCACTGCATTTTCAGTTTCACCACATTTTTCCTGAAACAGAAGCCAGATTCTATCAATGAAATGTGCTTTACTATTAAAGAGTACTTCTTAAAGTTTACAGGGCAAAATTTGTGCCTACCATCTGCACAGAGAGGGAGCTCTGCAAGATGCAAGAGAACATCATCTGAATGACAGTGTGCCAGTGTAAGGCACAGATGAACCAGATTTTGCTCTTAAGTAGTTCAAGCTTAAGCTGTTGCTTAAAGTGGTGTTGTGTCCTGTTAAAATTACACTGATCAGAGCAGGAATAATCTAAACACTTATCAGCAGAAATTCCTGGGGATTGTAGAATGGGAGTCTGCCTTCCTGTTATCACAGCTCTTCAGTTGGTTTTATTAGATATACATGGGTTTATTATGTCTGCTGCTCAGGCGTGGTTCCTCTGACGTCCTCGTTGCTTTCATGTACTTAGTATTTCCTTACATAGTTAATTAATTCTCTTTCTCTTGTTTGAGAACACTGTACTGACAAAGCAGGAAGAACATTATCACATTTATATCTTGTGCAGATGTGCAACAAACCAAGTCAAATAGATTAAGTTTTTATTGGCAAAATGCCTGGAGACCTCTATTACATATTCATCAGAGTTCAGGCTGCTTTACTTTCCTTTTTTGAAATTGACCAAGAAAGTTCCCTTTTTAATATTTCGTTTTCTTGAAAAAACATAGGTACAAAACACACACAGAATATGAATATTCTTGAACTGTGAAACTGTGGGAGTCCTGAACCCTACAAAGTTTAATCCTGCATTACAATTGTGCAGTAGATTCCTACTTCTAAAAGGGACAAAAGCAAAACTGTGAACAACATCTTCAGGCTTTGTAGAACTCACTGTAAATTTACAGTTCTAGACTAAATATTAAATTTGTTTATAAAAAAAAAATGTTGTAGATTTCATGTGTTACCTGAAGGCTGTTAAAATACTTAGTTGGCAATGATTTTAGTGTGCTAGGTATAATATATGTAAACAATTCAGATTCCTTCACAAATACTTCACATGAAAAATAAAGAAATTTCCACCAACCTCACGTTCCTGTACAAATACAGTATATGTCATGTTATTCAGAATAACCTAACAAGTGACTAATTTGTGTACAAATTATTATAAATAGCTGTCTGTAGATTTTAATTCCTGTAGTATTTAATTGCTAACATGGCATAACAGGGTATCTGCGGGTCTCTAAGTTTAATACTAGGTTCCTGGTGCGTAGAGAATATTGTCCACGTAATGTACCTCTGAGGTATTTAAATTAAGATATTAGGTTTGGGGCGTTTTTTTCTGTAGCAATGCTGTATTTCTTTATGATGTTTATAATAGTTCTCGTCACTGTTTTCACAACACCTGAGTCTTTTTCTTTGCCATGACACAAGAGGTGGAGGAGAGCTGTTTTATCCATTTTAGAAATGTGGTGGTGATGGTGTTGTTCTATAGTTAACTTAGGCTGATTTAACTGTTGCTCATTCCCTCTCCTGTTCTCTAATGGCAGCAGTTTCCATATGCAATCATTGGAGCCAATCATAAAACTGCATTCTGAACCACAACAGTGATAAGTGACTTGCTATATGTCAGAAAAGACCTCTTGGCCAAATCAGGAAACTGAAATTAGGTTGTCTAAGCTTGTTTTCTAGATCCTGGGCTATATTTTCCTCTTTTTGCATATATTTCCATATTTGTACTTATATGGTGCAAACGAGATCAATACCCATAATGTAAATGGTATATGTAATGCACACTTGAATTTTTCGTCTTCCCTCTTCTCATTAATGCTTCACTCTTAGAAAGTGTTCTAACATGCTTAGTCTTTAAGGAATTTCAAATAAACTGATTTTTTTAAAAATAGAAATTATCAAACATACTACTCTATAATTCTTTCTACCAAATGTAGATGTCTGGGACAGTTACTCCTTTCTTTTGAAGTGTCAATAAACTTAATATGGGTAATGAAGACCCTGGCAGGAACATTTATCACTGGAAATGAGATATAGCAGATATCACTCAGCCTGGGAAGGTCACAAATAAACTTGTAGCATGTGAACTATGAATTTGAGTTGGTCTCAGAATTTTAATATTGGAGAATTAAATGAAATCACAAACTTATTCCCCAGAAATGTTTTCTGTAACATACTTGTAAGCCTTTAGGAAGCCCTGTCTCCCAGTGTGGACCTATCATACATATATACCCATACTGTATATTCATACTTGTCCCGTGTCCTGACTGGTATTAATATTGTTATCTTATATAAAAACTGAAGAGACTGATGATGAATCAAGAGGGACTGACACTTTTTTGAAGCTTGTTTTGACAATCAAAATATACACTGTTTATTAGTATTTATCACTACTGAGTAATAAGATTCTAAATAATCAGGAAGATAAACTCTTCTTTTCTCACCCTGCTATCATGTTATTTCCTTTATTGTATGCAAGTGGGAATTTCTCAATATGTTAATGTTTAGTGATGAGATGTGGACTGACTATTAAGTCAGAGAAAGAATCAGAGGATCCTAGGTTGGAGCATAACCATTAAAACATGGAAATTCTGCTATTCATTAGTATTGCTTAGTAATAAGTACATAATTATTATTACTATTATCTTTAAAATTTATGCAGTTGAATTCAGAGCTCTTGATGGTACTGTGTCCATCTTGTGCAATGCTATAGTAAGTTGTGATAGCATCTCCACAAAGTTTCTCATGTAGATCTTAGAAAGACCAAGGTTGGGATTGACAAGCAGGAACTTACTTGAACTAAGTCAGGTGCTGCAGATTGGATTCAATGATAATGTGTGCGTTAGTTGAAAATTGCTTTCATTGCTATTTAAAAATAGAATGAACACTTATTGTTTCTTCGACTGGCTCCTAATGTATTCGTGAATCTATTCTTATTTGTATGACACTACAAAATATCACAAACATAGTCCTTATGGGAAAGAGGAAAGTCCCAATACTTGTCTGTGTTTACTGGACCTTCCCTTCCCACATTTTTCTTACTGATCTGTTTTATGTCTGTGCAATAACTTGCCCTATGACAGACAGGGCATTTATAAGTTAAAATAATCTATAGCAGAAATGGAATAAAGATTAACTACGGTGAGATCATAGGATGGATGACTCCTGAGAAGTTGAGTCCAGTCACTGGCAGGTAATCGTTACACGATCCTAATAAAGCATTTCTGTCTTCCCTGTGCCCATTATTTTCCAGAAACTTTTATCATATATCCTGCTTTAATTTATCCAAGGTCAGATTATGTCTATTTGTTATTATTGTAGCATGAGCTTTTACCTTTAATATACCTTCCTTTTGATGTCTTTGTTAAAGCAGTTCTCAGTTTCTATTTTCTTAGGTTACAAAAGGTAAGTTTAGTGTTTCTTCTGAGATTTGTTTTTCTGTTGTGAATAGTCACCCTACTATGCACCTGCTCCTACTCATTGCTTTTTTTTTTTTACTTTTCGTATTTTCCTATTTGGTTGACCAGAATTGATTACCATTATTTATATGAGGCTCTATAAATGTGCTTGTATGTCTCTGTCTCTAATTATCATTCCAGAATGATAAAAGAACAGGTTACCTCTTCTTCTGTGTGGTATCTTTTAGAGTGTCAGGAGGTTTCCACACAAAAGTGTTTTAAGGGAGAAAGATTGCAGAAAGCAAGATGCTGAACAGTGAAGGAGCACAGTTCAGAGTTAAACACGGACATCAAGAGGTGGAGTTTGCTAATGCCTATGATATCCCTATTTATAAAAAAAACCCAGCTAAAAATAAGTAAAGCACAGCAAAGCTTTCTACTCTGCAAGCTATTCTTAAACCTTCAGCGTGCTTGTCTGGCCTGCTGCTTGAGGTCATTGGCACTATTTACTCAGACATACTCTCTGGGAAGCTGCACAGAATATTTCCCTTTTTGCTCCTCCCCTTTCTTGTTCACTGGGTTCCTTTCACAGCTGATTATACACAAAGTTAACTGAGCTTTCAAATCAGCTGTCCTTCAAAAAGATTTATATAGGGGCCACATTATGGCATAGATTGTTTTGCAAGGCCCTCAGGGGCACAAACAAACAGCTGTACATTCCTGCCTTTTTAATGGTATCCAGACCAGTCGGTGGCAGGCTCAAGTCCCGTAATAACAGGCTATTGGGATGCTGCCATCCGTTACTCTATATTCAGTGCCACAGAAATAGCAGAGTCATTCCAAATTCAATTTGCTGGAGTCAAACTTAAGCCCCATGTCCTAGACCAAATTCACTTTTCCTAGATACTGTTTTGCAAATTAACAATCTCTGAAGTGGGAAGAGAGCTATGTTGCTAACCATCTTTTCTTTATGTTTCTTCCTTGTCCCACTTCTTACCCAATATCAACAACACAGCTTTAGCCCAACATGCCATTTTGACCGAAGTCGTGGATTAATATGTGATGAATGCCCAGATGGGTATGTGGGACCACGCTGCGAAAGGTAAGCAAGCACTGCGCTTTTAACCATAGATCTGAAACAAAAGTATTGATTACATGGAACTGTTCTACCTTTTCATTATTTCCTCGTCTTGTCCCTATTCCTGTGTCCTGAAATTCACTGGAGAAACTCCTGTGCATCTTCCTTTCATATTGTGTCCATGCATTTATATATTTCAAGTGCTTCTTTAAATTGCTTTATTTTAAAGTGCAAAGCTTCCAAGTAGCATCTGCTGAGAAATGAGTCTTCCTTTTAAAATTATTCCTCTAGCTTTTCTGTCACTCTTCTGACATTTTTATAATTATTTTGTCTCTTTTGTCATTTGAATGTTTAGAGCATGGTGAATCCAATATGCCGTAAATTACTGATGCCTCTTTTAGAGAAGTTAATATGCACTGAAAATACAGCTTTTCTAATAAGTTATGTGTTGATTTTAATTATTTGTAAAATGAATATTTTACTTTCTTGTTGCTTCTAGTTCCCATTGCAGTCTTTATTTAGCAAGTAGAACAAGCAAGGTCTTAATGACAAAAAAGGGTTTTTTTGTCAAATACATAGAAGAGCTTAATATATATTTCCTACACTTATTACCACCTGCATAAAAGACAAATTAAAAATATATCTCTAGTCTGTCTTTGGCTATGACAGGTCTGAGTGAGATGTTAGTACTGAGAGAGAAAGTTTTCTCCTTGTCTTATATCCTGTTATTCTGAAAGGGTCGCATGGAGAATTTAAATGAAACAGAAGGCTAGTGTGAGTGCTGGTGCTAAGCTCTCAGGAACCTCCTTCCACAGGAGATGAAACTGGATAAACAAGGGATAACATCACTGTGTCTGCATGCTTTTCCATCCCCTGGGACTTCACCTGGTTGGAACAGCTTTCAAGACCAGTTAGTGTGCCAAGGGACCTCTGCTAGTTGTTTGGAGGTCATGATGAATCAGCATTGGCTTTGGGTCCATGATCCGAGTCCCTTGTGACCCTGCAAATGACACCCTTTTAAGAGGGGCTGGGGAGCCAGATAACTGTCTCACACCTGGCTAGTTGCGAGGCATTAAAACATGGCACTTCTGTTTCTTAGTAGACTTTTGCCATTTGGCACTTCCATGAGCTGCTTGCAGCATTTTCCAGCATAAACATTAAAAAAAGGTAAAGCTTTGAAATGAAGACTTACAATATTCTGGCTGGGATGAGAAAAAGTAGGAATGAACCAAGAGGAAGAGCCAACCAGGAAAGCAGGAACAGGACCATACATTGTGAATCAGGAAAGCAGGAACAGGACCGTACATTGTGAGTCACCCTCTAGTCCTATCCTTCCAATTTGCGTTTACAACTACTTCCTTTTAAATCTCCTGTTGTGCTATATCTGTCCTAAAGTGAGAGTGCAGGCTGTCACCTGTTTCCACCCATCATCACTGAGTCTACTCCTGCTGTGTGCTATTTCTGCCTGTCTTTTCCTGTCTGTCTTGGAAGCCATCACCTTCTTTCAGCTAGTGGGCTGTGAAGTTAATGACGGCAGGAATAAATCACATTAAGAGCACTCTGGTGGCACTTTGTCAATGCATGGTCATTGACAGCTTCCATTAGCAACAGGTGCTATTTCTGAGCAGACCACAGGCTGCAGATGCAGTAGGACGAAATCTGAATAAGTGGCAGGCTTGGCTTTTAGCCTGATTTCCTAAGGAAATGAGGCTAGTGTGATCTTTTTGTGCATGTCTGTCTGACTGTCTGCAAAGACGTCTGAACTTGTAGGTCAATTTCAACCAGATTTGACAGAAGAGTAGGAGGTCTGAAAGATAATAATTGTTCCTGAAAGTTTTGTGAAAAGAAGTGGCTGAATAGAAGTGGCTGAATAAATCAGGACATGTCATAGCTAAGGGGAAGAATACTGTGTGAACTCACACCTGATTAAACAGCAGAGAATACATGAGAGAGAGAGAACTAGAGAGATTATTAAATGTTCTGCCCGTAAGAAAACTTTCACAGGGCAAGGAAAAAGCGCTGCTGTAGCCTGAGGGATTACTCCCTGCTGAATAGCAACATCCTACAGCAAATAGTCAGCCCTTAGCCTTGAAACCATGAGATATAAACCCATTGGAAATTAGGCCATTCCAATGCTCATAGAATGTTTTGCTTTTAATTGTAACAAGTTGCTTGGAAATGCCAGCAGCTTTCAATAATAGTGAACAGGAGAAAGCATATTGCATTTTGCTATTAATAGTCATTGTATAATTGTTAAAAGAGTTTACATGAAATTCTCTTTCATTTTAGCAACTGCAAAGTAACCACTGATCTGAGTCACATGATTCATTAACTCAGCAGTCCTAAATTATCATGAGGTACCAAGTATAATGAAGTGAGCATACGCAGTACTATTGTTGTTTGGCCTCCAAAATGATCTTCTGCCCCCTAGGAAGATAAGATCTTTTTTATATATACACACGTACGAGTTGTCAAATGTCAAAAAAATCTGCTACTTGTCTCACTTGAACTCTTCAGGATAATGTTGCCGAAATTGCTCAATGACACCTGACACCATCAAAATTATTGCAGATATAAACTGTATTGGGAGTTACCACGTATGTGTAATTGTAGAGAAAGCCCCACTTCCCTATTTAATCCTTTTCCCTGAGAAATTAGACTTACATTCTTCTTTTGCATACTGCCCACTTTCCAAGGAGTATGAGGTAGGACAGATGCTGTTCTAACTCCATAGGAAGGCTGTAAGAGAATGTAAGAAAACTGTCCTTTGAGCCCAGCACATATACAAGATGATGATATGCATTTTCCAGCTACACAGTCTTGATATAAACAAAAGCACAGAGTTTTAGAAGCACTAAAATGGGTGAGAGTCTGGCTTCTCCTGAAGCGCTCCTTCATTCATGAATATGGTCCCAGTGGCCTTTTCCTCCTAGAAGGAGAGATGAGAGATGAGTGTAACATAAGTGGGAGGAGAAGGGTGAGCTGGGTCATGTCCTTTCTTCCCCCTGCTGCCCCCATTCTTCAGGTCTAGCACAGAGTGCTACCAGCCACAGTCCCTCGTGAGCCACTTGGCTTTAACCTGTTGCTCCCTCTGGCTAATATAATTCTTCCACTAGTGCCAGAAGTACAAGTCTGTATTGCAGGGCTGATGGGAGAAGACAAACATTCAGGAGATTTGATGCAACAAATATGTTATGCCAGATTGCTTACTGCTTGCAAAGGCAGGCACTCTGATGTTAGAAAATGCAAGACTTATAGTTGGTCATACAACAATAACAAGCCATTTCTCCACAGGGCTGTTGGCCGATTCTGTACACAGATTGAATGCATATAAGTTTCAAAGAAACTGTAAAGATATCATTTCCAGACTTGAAATTTCCAGACTTGGATTTGCAGCCTAAATTAACTCTGTTTCAAGAGGTTTTTCTTCCGGTAAATATAAAGAAATGTATAAAATAGGCCTGTGTTTGTATGCATCTATATGTATATGCACAGCACTGTACAAGCTGCTATGAAGAAAATTAACTCCATCCATCCCAGCCAGACACAGTACACATACATACGCCTATAGTAGCCCTGTATTTGGTACCTGTTATGCCAAATAAAAGCAGTGTAAGTCACAGACACAGCTGCATTTGAGGGTAAAGTTGAGCATAGAGAAAGTAAGAAAAATATGGAAACAATGTTTCTTCACTGCCTTTATGCCTATTTTTGTTAATTTCTTTTCATCTGAGAGTTGTTCTGTTGTACTTAGCAGTCATTTATGTAGATAGGTATTTTGTGTAATACATAAATGCAATTTTCCGTGCCACAGACATTATTGTTTGTTTTTAATGTGAACCTTGCCAGACATGTAATGCTTTGAATCTGAGAAGAGTAGCTGTAGTAGAAATGTCCTTAAGGGAATGAAGATGTAATTAGTGAAAGTGGATTTTTTTAATCTTCTCCTGCAACTTAAGGAGAAGTGGGAGAAAAAGTGGAAGAATTTACACATAGATATATGCATACATTTTTTTTTTCAAGCTTAACTGATTTACCCCTCATTTCAGGATCATCTTGAATCTGGATTTGTGATTATGTGACTGCTTTGTGATTGTAGTGAGTTTTGCTAATTCTAATTAGCAATGTCTAAACTGATGAGAATACAAAGTTATCAAAGTCTCCTCCTATTAATAGAAGGAAATTATTAGAAGTGCGTTTCTCACAGATCCCTGGAGTATTTTTTTCTGTGAACTGCTTGGTAAATTTCTGTGAATGCTACTAGATACAGAACTAAGCCCTAAATGAAAGTGAGAGGGGAAAATGAATACACATTAAGTGAAGTCAAATAGATCAGTAATACCGAAAGATACAGATTTATGACAAATAAGCCAGTAATAAGTGAGAAATATCTCAGCAAAGCGTGGGTGAACTTCACACATCATCCATTTTAGGTAAAATAAGAAATTTGCATAAAGTATCAAGTTATACTTTGGCTTTGCTAAAACAGGGCTATTAATTGTTACATGTATTAAGAGACATTCCTGGCCTTTGTAACTGAGGTATCATTGCTGGCAAAAAGCCTATTTGTTTTGGTGAAAGTATGCTAAAATAGCTCTTTTATATTTGCTGAGATATCCTCTGTCCAAGGAAAAAAATATCCATTTCTTTGCAGGGAATACAAGGAACTACAATACATAGCTACATGTGTGATGGGTTTTGAAAATAAAATGCCTGAATTATTCTGATGACAACATTTTGATGTATTGTTGCTAGAGGAGGTAATAGTAAGAGATCGCTATGCTAAAGGAGTAAAGCATAGTGGGCTAGATTGTGAAAATTTTACTCATGTTCTTGAATGCTTACATGCACTCAAACACATGGACTGTTTATCCATATTATTCATCTATGCTCTGCATTATGACTATTTTTGAAGAACAGAAAAAATCCTACTTAGTGTAATATTTTGCAACAAAAAAAGCTGTTCAGTTAGATCCAACTATAATCTCCTCCCTAATCTCAGTTATCCATTTTTATAATCTTTGCTAATGATATTGAATAATATTTAATAAATGTTTAGACAGCTTTGTTTAGGATCCAGTTGGAAGCTTCATGAGATATTCTGGATGCAAGGAAAAGGATAAACGTGATGAGCATGAAGGGACAAGAGTGAAATCATAGTGGACCTCTGCATCCCCATATTAAGATGGTACCCAAAATCCTTGCTCGACCATTAGAACTATCAAATCAACTTAAAAGTGCAGGAAACATTAATTTATGCAATGTCTTTTATGTACTTTCTGTTTTCTTTACAGTAATTAGAGCTCATCTGAGATGCACATGAATAACTTCATTAGCTGGAACTGGGCAATTTTTCATTTTCCTTCACTATCTACAAGTTGCTCTTACTGTGAAGTCTGAGCAAATGTGATGGAAAGGAAAAGCAGACCAGAATATAAATAGGAAATAAGCTGTGAGATGTGCTGAATTTTGCCTTAAACACATGCTGATGTTAGGTCAGATTCACTAACCTGTTTTACATGGTACTCATAGGAAAATTGCTGGTGGGCAAGGTGGGAAAGAAGGTGATATTTGTAAACATTTCTGTTAAAATATGAAAGGTATAGTGCACACCAACATAGTTCCTGTGTTAATGAGCAATCTTTTTGTTACCTGCCTATACACAGAGATTAGCAATCTGTTAATTAAACAAATCTGACCATGCAGTAGATCAGGGGAAGGCTAAGTCAGGGACGGATCTTGTTAGGTAAACAAATTTATTTCCGTATTACTTTCTAAACCTGTTTTTCTAAACTAAACAAGTTTTTAAGGTAGAGGGAAAAAAATCATCAAGCCTGCTGGTAAATGAGTACAGAATGTCTAGACATGATGTGCTGAAACACAAAGCCTATCTAACATGGACTTGAATTCCTCTAGTGTGCCAATAGACAGATTTCTTACTATGCTTTGTCTCATCTTCAGTGCCAGAGACAAGATTTTTCTCCCACTGAAATCTAATTACTAGCAGAACTGGCAGGATTTCAGCTGGTACTGTATCTACAGTGTTGTTAAAAAAGAGAAGGAGGAAGAGAGAAAAAAGACAAGAAATACTTGAAAGAAAATCAAATCATTTTTGGTGATTAGCAAGGCAACAAAATTAAATATTTCTAATAAGAGGATTGTTTAAGGGTCCTAACTAGTGATGTCTTTTACCTTAGGTGTGCAGAAGGCTATTTTGGACAACCTCTAATACCAGGAGGATCGTGCCAGCCATGCCAGTGTAATGACAACCTTGACTTCTCCATTCCTGGCAGCTGTGACAGCTTGTCTGGTGCTTGCCTGATATGTAAGCCAGGTACAACAGGCCAATATTGTGAGAGGTGTGCTGATGGATATTTTGGCGATGCTCTTGATGCAAGGAACTGTCAACGTAAGTCATGAACTTCTACTGCTCCTGACAGTATTGATCTATCCTATATCCGTGTTCCTGAGAGGAAGACTGCGCCTGTGTATGTGTGAGCAGCAGAATGATACAGTGTACTTACATCTCTAATAATGATAGTTTTTTACTTGCATCTGTATCTGGAAAGGGAGACTTCAAAGTAAATAAAAAGAAGAACCTATTAAAAACTTTCCTGTTGTAGTTGAAGCATTAGTGAAGCAGACATGGAAAAAACCTGGGAGAGTGGAGCATTGAATGTATGTAAAAGGTTATACTAAATGTCAGATCTACAAAAATAAATACAAGTAAATGAAAATTATTCACTAAAAATGCTATAAGCCATCCAGAGAAATCCCATTAACTAGTAACATTGGTGCTGAAAGGAGAGAATATTTCAGTTACTGTAGAGTCCAGCTTCGGCAGCACTTGTGACATCCTTCCCACCTAAGAGTTGGGAGGTGCTGTGTCTTACAGGGCAAGATTCTCCCACCTCCTGCAAAGCAGAGTCTAAAATCTCCTGACAAATTCTCTAAGGTGCCCTGGAGGAAGACATGTGGCACTGCAGCAAGCTACCATTTTTCAGCTGAGTGGTGGCATTTCTAATATGAGCCCCAGGTCGTATTTCCCCATAGTGACTGCAAGAATTCAGAATGCAGCTATTAGGCAGAACAAGTGCTTTTAACTTCAAAATATTCTTCATATACCCTTCCACTCCATTTTGAGGAATGGAATACAGCAGGTTATAAACTGTCCTGAAAGAGCAGAGTATTTTATTTCATTTCATGTTCATAAGGATTTAATCCTGTTTTTTCATTGGAATAAACTCAGAGGAACTCAGTTGAGTGCAGAGGTTTGATATCAGGCTAAAATTATGCAAGTAAAAGAGCTGGACCAGTTTCTTATTGCTGTGTGTGTAGGAACACAGGGACCACTTCTGCAGTATGTGTTGCAAACATGGAAGTCTGAGCCACTGGGATCCATCCATTTCCAGGATTTGCTCTATTAGTAACTTGCAGTTTGACATTGAGAATACTAAGTTCTGTTGGACCACCAAAGACTGCATGGGAGCCAGTGAGGTGGAGAATGTCACCAGGTTTCTCAGCTAATAAATACTGATATACATAGAATCGTAGATAGCCACGTAGGCACATACCTGCGTAAATGTTTTCTGTACCTACTTTATACAATGCTGGATAAAAATTGGACAATCACATATATTCCCTGCATGGCTTAACAGCTCACTATAAATGATGTCATGTAAGTTTGGGTGTGAAGTGTATAATGTGATTTAAAAATAAATGTATTTTAAAAATCATAGCTTCCAGTAGCTTGTCACCATTCCTGAGGCATCCATAGGACTGTTGCTTTGAACTTTTGTACAGTAGTGGCAGCTGCATGGGAAAGAGATATATTATGAGGAGAGCTCAGAAAACATACAATTAAAAAAAAAGTATTAAAAATAGATGCATATTTAATGTAGAATTATAAGCTTTGCTTTTGTTGTTAGTATCACTGACAAGGAGAGCCCCCTAATGTATTCATAGCGTTGTGCTCACATTTACCTTGTATTCATCTATTCTCCATCTTTCATGTGGGTTTTCTTTTTTGCATGTGATTTTTTACTTCCTTTGCAGACTTCCATGAAGTCTGCCCTGCAGCTACAATATCAGAGGGACTGTGCCTTTACTTTGTTGTTTTCAATTTCATTCCTTATTAAAAAGCCAAATCCAAGAGTATTGCAAAGCATGAATTTTGCTTTCAATTATTATTTGAAATGTTTCTTGCTCTTTCTCAGTACAGTGCTGTTGTCATGTGCATTAACCATTTCAAATGACAACTTTAAATACAACTTTGTATCACTGTAACGTCTCTGAATTTCTTAGTGTATCTGTTCAAAAGAATAAATCTAAGAACACTGAGCAAATGTCCTAGGCATATTTGATTTGATTCAAGTAGGCTGTGCTTTGGTGAGAAACAGCACAGTGTGCTGAAGCAAATACCTGAAGATTGTGCTGAAGGTAATAGAGCTAAGTGACATGAGATGAATTAAAGCAAGTATTCAAGTGTGCCTGTGTGCCAGTGCAAAGGTACTACTGTTGCAGGCGAGTAAGTATGTAGGTTGATTATAAATACATACACATAAATATTTACACAAATCAGGAGAGAGTGAGAAGGGTCTTGACCAGTGTCATTTTGAGAGAAAGTAATACAAATTTCTCTGACAGGCTGTATTGTATTATGGCAACCATTTGGAGGTTTGGATAATAGCTGATTTCCCCAGTAGAGATGAATGAATGGAAGGCTTTAGCTGAGATAAATGCGATGTACGAGATTGTTAAGTAGATGAATAGCCCTGACTGTATGTTTCTTCTGTATGCACGTACTGCCAGAGCCAAGAAAAACAGTCTTGACTTCCAAATTCTGCCTTACCACCGTATTGCCCTCAGTAGTCTGTGTCTAATTTAAGAATACATGGTACGCTATCTGTGGCAATATCTAATATAAATAGGACAAACTCATCTGTTTATAAAATCAGTCTAAATGTTCTTGTTTATTCTTGTGGTGTCATATGCCTGATAAGCAAAACAATTCAAATATGACAAGCTTTGTTTTTTAAGGTCTTTATTAAAAGGTTGGTGATATACTGTTAATTTGCATTGAGAATTGGGGTTTGTTGAGTGTGAGCTTTTGCATCATCTTTCACTGCTGACCATTTTAATTAGAAAGATATTAGAAATATATATACGTGATACTCATCACTGTGTACAGTGTGAAAGTAAAAGGAAAAGAGAAGCAATGTTAATTACAGCAGGACTACAGTTTTTAAGTGTTTACATTTTAAAAATATACTGCAAAACACAAAAAGATCAAAACCTCTGAAAGTGTTACCAGACTGATACAAGAGCCCAACCTATTTTTATTCCTTATTGCAGAATATGAGACATCTTTGCAAGCATTTGAGAAATAAGGACATGAACACATTGGCAACCCATAGACACTTTCATTTAAAAGAAGCAACTTTTGCAGAATGCCTAAAAAGTGGTGGGACAAGCAGAAAATAAATCCTTTCCATTTACAGTGTAGCAAGTCCAATAAAATAATGAGAAAGCTCATGTTGTAATAGTCTGTATAAGGAAATAATATAACTGCTTTGTCTCAAATAGCACCTTGTGACATGCAAATATGTGATCACCATGCGTTCACTGTTGGGATTCTTAAGTGTTTCTGAAATGCAGCTGTCAGGTTGAGAAAAAGACCAACACGTGCAGTTAGGGCATTGCAGGAAGGCAAAAAGTGGACTGGAGCCCTGGTTTACAGAGTACATTGATAAACAATATCAAGATGTGGATTAATTCCCCCCTGGGGAAAAAAGGGACATGCAGGAACCAGCTCACCCTGATGGAGTTGGTGACTGGTCATAGTCCCTGTGACACCTGATCGCATCCCTCTTCTCTACTGTGAGTGCGAAAGGGACATTTTCATAATCACTGCATGCCAAAAGTACTGTGGTTGAAGAACATAAAAGGTGATAGAAAACTTCCCAAAAAATTCTCTTCTGAGAAAGCAGCTTCTGAGAGAGAGAGAGCCCTGCCTCCCCTTCCACCACATCTTCGATCCAGAAATTTAGCATTAATTAATTGTAAAGGGAAAGTTACCGTTTTAAAACATTATTTCTCCATCATCACGTACTCAGTAATGTGCCCTAAACAGCCTGTTTTCATCTGAGAGGACGATATAAAACAAGTTGTTGATGAACTTGAGGCAAAATTTCTCACTGCTATAATTTGGAGCAACATTCCACATTAATATAGATGGATTAGTGTGTGTTGTCCCTGTATAGAAGTGGCACCTTCCTGCTTTACTCAGGCCTGGATTTCTTAGGCTGGCAAAAGCTGCACTGTAAACATTTGGCTATTAAACTTAGCTTCAGGAAACACATTAACAGCTCCTTCTTCTTCCTCTGCAGCCTGTCACTGTCACATCAATGGCTCCTTCTCAGAGATCTGTGACTCTCGGACGGGCCAGTGTGAGTGTAAAGCCAACGTGATCGGGCGCCGGTGTGATGTCTGCAAGGTGATTGACAAGATACAGTGTTTCCTGTCAGCTTTCTTCCCTTCTTGTCATAACTAAATATTGTTTGGTTTTGGATAGTTTTACTTTTTTGTTCCTTTTCACTTAGAGGGTTGTACTTACGTACAGAAAGGTAAAATGGCTGTTTTTTTAATACTTTCTGAAGGTTTTCTAGAACAAAACACAGAACATTGCATTTGCATACAATGAATATATTTTAAGCCTCACTGTACATATATGTACATTTTTATGTATTAAATACACTTTATATTCTGAATATTTTATATTCAAAAAAAGTAGGGCACTAGTTTACTTCTGCTGTGAATGTTCTGCTTTCGTGCTTTTTTCTTAGGTTTCTTCTTGTCCAAATAATGTATTCTTCTTTGGTGAAAGTGTCTTTTGCCTTGATGTTGTTTTGCTGTCTCATAAATCACTGCAAAAAACCAATGTTTCATAAACAGAGTCCTCTTCAGGCTGCTAAGGAATATGTGGTAGCTGGCTGTATGTTTCCCTAGTTCAGCATGAGGACTCAGGGGTTATGCCTGTGTCCTCAGAACATCTCCACATGTGCACAATTTAAAGCACATAAATAATGCTACAGAAATCACAAAGATCATTTTCACCCTTTCAAACTGTGTAATTTCTGAAGTGGTTTGCTCACATTCTATTTTCAACAATATTTAAAGAGTCCATTCAAAGAAAATTCATTGTTTGCAATGGCATTTGCACAGATCGCATAACACACAGCAAATATCTGAGGTTTTTTAATACAGTAGTGGCAGCTGATTGGATTTAATCTTTGTTTACCACTAACTTTATTCCTGTACTCTTTTATGTGGTGTAGTTTCATTATCTTCTCTTTCTAACCATGTGAACTTTTCATTCTTAAAGCCCACCTACTTCTGGGCCCCAGAAAAACTGTTCTGTATACCCTGTGGTTGCAGTGCTTTAGGATCCGTGTCACTGCAATGTGATATGTCAGGAAGATGTACCTGCAAATCAGGATTCTCAGGCAGACACTGTGAAATCAGCAGACAGGTGCCTAAATTGAAAGAAAATGCACAAAGCAGTCAGCAGATACGAGTCCCCCCTCGGAGATGGGGCATCAGCAGTGCCAGTGGGTGCCCACGGGGTGCTTACCAGCCTGCTACTCCGGTAATCAGAAATTGTGTGCATTGCATGGCCTGAAATCGTGTATTTGCTTGTGTTTGGAGCTCCTGCAGACTTTTTTTTTTTTTTTTTACATTTACAATACATGTGCTACAATATACTAAATCATCAACAAACACACAGGCCTAGAGGACAGGCATCCTTTTAGGACACTTCCCCACTTCTAGGGCTTCTCATAGTGCAAGCGCCAGTGTAGGTCAGAAGTCAGATACCAGAACCATAGAGTCACAGAATGGTTTAGGTTGCAAGGGACCTGAAGGACCACCTCGTTCAAACCCCTCTGCCATGAACAAGGACATCTCCCACCAGACCAGGCTGCATCCCATTCAACGTGGTCTTGAACACTTCCAGAGTGGGGGCAGCCACAACTTCCCTGAGCAACCTCTTCTGGTGTCTCACCACCTTCATAGTGAAGAATTTCTTCCTAATGTCCAATCTAACTTTTGGAATAAGTCCAAAAGCAGCACCATCAACAGCAGTATGTACAAAATATATGGGTGATGTGCATACATCATTGGAATCAGTAGGATTTTCATGGCCTTTGGCAGGATGAGACTTTCTCTTCTAACAATTCAAGAACCAAAAACTTAAGGAGTCTGTGAAAAGGATCAGCCTCAGAGGCAAAGTGTTAAGAACAAATCTTGAAATGTCAACCATAACTGGTGTTAAAAATTCTCATTAGTGAATATGGCCAGTTATCTGAGACATTTTTAACCAGGCAAAGTGCCCATTATTTGAATGTGATGCCCAAAATGACAGATGTGTTCATTGTTAATCACATACCAACAAAGCAAATTCCTAAAATTAATTATGATGCAACGCCTTCTCACAGAAGTGTTTTAGGAATGTTGGGGTTCTTTCCTGCAACTCAAAACCTGCACTCTTATCACAACGACTTTGAAAAGTATCTGGCACTGTTTTTCCTTCTCAGCCAGACTCCAGCACCCAGGCTATGTTTGTTCATATGGACTCCCTTGGAGAACATGAAATTTTACCCATTTAAAATATATTATGTAACTGTGTTGCCTGCACAAACACTACATACACTGTTACAGGGACAGAATATAGCAACATATTCAGAAAATCCATCATATTTCCTCATTGTCATCCAGGATCTTATCTCTTGCTCAGTAAATGTGATTCTTAGGACTTCTGTGTATAAACAAGCTTTGCTGAGGGCTTAACTTGGGGGTTCATCTTAGGGGTTTGCATGACTGATCAAAATGTCTTTGACTGTGCAGAGCTCATCACAGAATACAACCCAGCATGCTAGCAATCTTTTCTTCCTTCATGCAGTGTGGAGAGCTGGTGTATCGGACTTTTTCTGGCTTTCACTTTTACAAACAGAATTTATTAGATACTATCAAACTTTCTTTTGAGAACTGAGCTGCATGGTGTGCATTGGTTATTTCACTGCACTAATCTGAATGCCTGTCTTGAGATTTTTTCATATTCACATTTCTGTGCATTTTTTCCAGTGGAAAAGAAATCTTTAGAGATAGTCTATATATTTGATTGAGCCTTGGAGTTTAATTATTTGACTTTGGGTATTTCTTTCTGATACACCATGTTTTGTCATGCAGGAGTATATATTGGGCAAAACAGTTCAATATAGAATTTGGAACTTAAAATCTGTGTAATTTTTATTATATGTGTAACCATTCATTTGCATATGATTCTTCAGGCCAAATTCTGACTCTAGCTGTGGTCCTGTATTCTGATATCTATCACCTGATTCTTTATGGGAATATGGAACCTCAATATTAACTTCAGAAATCAGATTTCAGGGCTTTTCTATGGAAGCCTGCTGAAGTCTCTGAGACTTCACTTAGACAAAAGGTTAGGGGTTCCACTGTGAAACAAACCCATGTAAAACATGAATCAGTGCAGCTCCACTGACTTGAAAATTCTGTACTGATGTATACTAGGTAAAAACCTAACACCTCATGCTTGGTTCACACAGTAGTACATTGTAAAAGTATTTTCCACTCTGTTCCATATATATTTATTAGAAGAGATCTTCTTAAAATCTCATTTTTAACATTTCACTTTCCTAGTGAAGTCTCTGATTTTTACTATTAAATATTGTAATATCAGTTTCAAGTGAAGTTAGTAATATGATTTGCATTTCAATATTCTATGAAAATCATCATACCTGAAAAAAAAGGTAGAAAAATACTCCCATTTTAATTCCCCGTAGCTCAAGATTGAGTTCAGAATTTGAATATCAAATATGGTTTGCTCCTGGGGGCCTCTGTTAGCTGCTGCAGTGAATCCCATGGGGTCTGTTGGTTAAAAGCTTTGTGTGGAAATCTGTATTAGACTATACAAATGAGCATGTATCTTCCCTTCTTTACAAGTATACCTTTTGCCCTCCACCAGTGGAATTAAGGTGGAAATGTACTACTGTAGTTGATAACATCTATTCTGGTTCTGTACAAACTTTACAGTACTCAATGCAAAAAAGAAAGTGAAGAGTGAAAATAGAAGGGAAACAGAGGCTTATTGATTGTTACTATCTTAGTCTTAGACCTAACCCAAAGACAGGGTTTTTGTCTTAAAAATAGGTAATTTCCATTATTTGCTTGTAATGTACACAAATACATTCTATCTATGTTCTTCCTAAGGATCATTCGAAAGCAATGCCCTTGAGTTACAGAATACTGTATACTAACATTGCGCCTGGTCAGAGGAGATAAAATCTAGTTGTTCAGAGACTTTCCAGTTGAATCAATCTTCATTCATAGCTAAGAATTTGAATTCACTCTTAGCAACAAACTCTGCCTGACATAATCTTACAACCCAGATGCAGGATACATATATGGCACAGACATTCATTCAATTTCTTATGCGAATTGTACTTACGGGAACACAGCCTCAAAGGCAATGTGTTACGTTACAGAACATTCATTATAGCATGAGGTAACATTCTGAGATCTTTATTCTTTTTCAGCTGCATAGAGTATTTAGTGCCCTTGCCCCAGTGCTTTACCACTACAAGTTGATCTGTTAAGAGTAGTATTTCAGGGATGAAGAGGAAAGATCCACCCTGATCTCCCTATACTCTCAGCTTTTCCTCTTTCCTCCTGGTAATCATTCCATGTACTAACTGCTTTTCCTATCTCTATGGCAGCCTGAAACATTTGGCTTACAGTCCTCAGGAGGATGTGTTCCCTGCAACTGCAACTCTTTTGGTTCCAAGTCCTTTGACTGTGATGGAGATGGACAGTGTTATTGCCAGCCTGGAGTGACAGGAAAGAAGTGCGACCACTGTGCTCATGGATTTTACAACTTTCAAGAAGGAGGCTGTACTCGTATGTAAATTCTTTACAGGCAATTGCAGCTTTATGTATTTGTTTTTTTATTTATTTCTAAGATTCTGGTTTGGCTGGTTTTTGATTACCTAACAAATTTTCCTGGCAAGTAGATATTTCCATAGACAGCCTTGTAAATCAGTCAATTGACAAGGACGGTGATTGGCTAAAGCAAAAGACTCAAGAAATTCCTGCTATTTTCAGGTCAGTTTATGGCTAATCTACCATGTTTAAAAGGAACAGGAATGTTCTTTTCTCCAAGTACTTTAATCCAAAAAAGTTCCTGTGAATTTCCTATAATTTAGTTACAGTAAGAGTATCATAGAAGGCTGATTAAGGTGCTTAACAAATCTCATCAGTTTGAAGGGATGTGAATGATAAAAACAAAATAAAGGAAAAAAAAAAAAGCCCTTTGCTTCTAGCTTTATCCCAAACCTTTTCACTGTCCTTACATGGCTAATCCTTTTTTATTAAATTTCTGTACAGTAATATTTAGGATCTTTCTTATATACTTTTTGTGTACAACAAGATCTTCAGATAAAATTCTCTACTATGTCACTTGTGTAAACACATGAAAAGTATGTTTTTCCAAATGCTGAAACTCTAGCATCAAACATAAATATATCCTGTCACTTCTTTACATTTATGTTTGTCCTTTTGGACATCAGCTGAAACACTGGTGAATGCTTCCTTTCCTTGAAGCAGTAGACTACTACATCGAAAAGAACCTAATCAATGGGTTTCTTCAGAGGGAAATATCCATCTTTTCTAATAGAACTGTATTTTTAAAGTCTTATAAACTCATTTAGGTGTGATCATGGGATAACTGTCTAGTGCGGCTGGCTGCTGGGATGCCAGAATGGCGATGGCTCCGCAGCCTTATTTGGTGGCAGAGTGCTATAAAGCCAAGGATATTTCTGCTGTTATCCTTCAGACAGAAGCTGTATCCTTTTCAGAAGCAGAAATCACTTTGCCTGATATCCTATTCCTCTTCCTTTCCAATCTGGGATGGCAGCAGAAGCAGGAGCACTGAGGCCTCAAGACCTACATCTGTGCAGCAAAATTCAGTTTCACCTGTAGCATTGATAAACCTTGAGCCAGGCTGGATTATAGATCATATTTGAAAGCAGTAGTTGATGGTATTGTGTCCCATGGGAAGGAGGGGCTCAGAAAACATTTACCACCTTAAAGAGTGCAAACAGGTTGGCACCTTGGAAAAAGGAAAGATTTGTTTACAGGCTCACTGATGACAGTGCTTGAAATAAAATGCAAATGATAACTGTAGGCCCAAAGCCTTTAGCACATATATGGAGGGAAAAAAATACTATAGTTTATCTTCACGATTAGTCTCTTATTCTAACATTTCACAGTGTAAGAGCACATCGCTATTGTGAAATACTACAAAATGTTGTTAATTCCATACAGTTGAGGAAGGCAAATGAGAGAACAATTAACAAGATTTCACATTAAAATTTTTACTGCTCTCTTGGCAAACTTGAAATGACAGATTTTAAGGAACAGAGATGAAATAGAAAAGTAGTGTAAATCCAAACAATATTTTAAATAGAAATGTATCTGCATGTGGTCATCAGATATTTTAAATAACTGCAACATCTAAAAATATTCAGAAAATTAAGATTTTTAAAAGTTCCAAAGTTCATACAACAGATGGAGAGGAATTCTGTTTTCAAAATGCTGTTTCCTCCTCTTCTTTTTGGTAGACTTTATATATATTCTTTCAAATGACAAAAACAAAAGGAATTAAATTATAAATCACAGAGAAAATCAGAAATTACATAAAAGTATATCAGATTGTGCTAGGAGGAAAGTGCACAAAAATGAATTTCACAGTGACAGTTAAATATCAAATAAAATATTGGACGTCTTTTATCTAGCATTTATCCAAAAGGAATATAATTTGATTTTTTTTCTTGCACAATATAAAACCATAAAGCCTAAAAAAAACCCCTAAAGCATCATCAGTTAGTGCTGACATTCTAGCAGCAAAGATACAAGCGAGATTCCTGTTTAACTATTGCTTGCAACAAATGTGTTGTATTTTTTCTATATTCTTTTTCATAATGATAAAAGTAAAAATACAAAAAATATTGTCATATCACTTTCTTCCTCTCTGTGCCTTTTGAACCAATTTTGCGTAAGAACTGGAAGCCCATAGAAGAGCTGTCACATCCAAAAATCTCAGTCTCCCAGTGAGAGGTGTATTCTCAAACGTCTTCAATCCACAGTTGTGTCAAAAGATTTTATGTAGCGTGCAAAACGTCTTGTTCCTGGCATGATGGAGGCAAAACTTACTACCTTCTTTGCATCAGTTACCTTATTTTGAAGGCATTGATGGGGAAAAAGAAAGGTCACTTCTTATTTGAACTATAGATATGAGTTCTATCTTTTCACATGTCTTATTTTCTAATTTTATTCTGAATTGAGGTATTTCATACAGTAACAGCGATGAACATAAATACAGCCCACAGCAGTGAACATTATATTACATTGTGCTATAAACATCCCACGGGATAGATTATCGCTCAGAGAGTCGTAGTTTGCTTATGATGCTTTTGCTTTGACCTTCGGGGTTATGTTGACACTGGGTATGGAAATAGCCATGCATGAGTTCTGCTCCTCCAAGCAATTAGTTGTCTTGTGGCCCATAACTACTTATCACTTACATACCTTGAATCTGCATTTGGTACCAATGAGTCGTTCACTTAATAATGCTTTAAGAGCAAGGACCACTTTTGGAATCACTTTGTAACCAAAGTCTTTTTAATTTAATAAAATCTGCAAAGAATCACAGTTTCCTGTAAAATGGCATGTTGTTGATGTCCTCTCAAGATAGAATATGTGTATTCTGAAAAAAAGGAGCAGAATGGGAAAAAGAAACTAAAATACCTTTTTTGCCCTTTAAAAAAAAGTCTGATTACAGCAGCAGCAGTTTCAGGAGGTTGACTCAGACTGGTGGAAGAGGTTAAATAAAATGCATGTTCCACCTGTAGAGGGCTCAGTTGCAGTCAGGTGGCCTTTTCGACAGGACAGCATGGGCCCAAAAACTGTACAGCGATATTCCCACAGCTTTGTCATGTGAGTGCACCGTCTCAGAAGTCAATGCGTTTCTAGAGCCAGTGCCTTTATCTTTCCCATTCTGTTCTCATTGCATTTACTGCAATCTCAGTTAACTGTGTTGCATTGCTCCTGGTTTGGGTTTCTCTGGGCTTACCCTACCTTTTCTGCCCACTGTGTCCGCAGATAACTGAGCTTTCACTGTATGATAAAGTCTTTGGTAGAATGATCCTATCTCTGTTAGGTGTCACACAAAAGGGTAACTTTTCCTCTGCTTTATTTTTTTTCTGTCTCCCGTGAAGCCTGTGAGTGTTCACGTTTTGGTAATAACTGCGATCCCATCAGTGGCCACTGTATCTGTCCACCTAATACTGTTGGAGAGATGTGTGACAAATGTGCACCAAATCACTGGGGCCATAACATTGTCAGTGGCTGCAAGGTGAGTGAATCTCTGTTTTTTCTGTGTGTGTTACCTCTTTTCCATGTGTTAAGTATAGTAATTTGTAGCTAGAACACAGTTTTTGGTTTGTAAATCATGGTTTGTCTCTGCTCTGTGAGTTTTGGTATCAGACTGTGGTGTAGGTGTTGGCAGTCTGTTACCATGTACTACAGATCCTCTGTCTCAGGTATGCAGCCTGTAACACTGAACACTCTGTTTATACTGCTGTCATGCTGAGTCAGTGTCCTGCTTGAGCCTGCTTCCTTTTATTATGTGTTTAACGTGATGGAGGAGATTGCCACAGTATTGTACAATGTATATAAATGTATAGTTACAGGAAACTGACAGTGCCTTTCCAGAACAAATTTACCTTGGCCTTAATTGTGACACAACTGGGAATTTGTACTTGAAGTTTACTTAAGAAGGACTTCAACTTGTGCATAAAATACAGTGAAGAGAGAAAAGAAACAACCACCTGAGCTGTAAAATGCACTTTCTTTCTATGTTCTTAGAGGGGAAATAAGCTTTCTCATTAGCCTTTTAAATCTTCTTATTCCAATGTTTGACAGAGTTAAAAAAATTCCGAAGGGGAGGCAAGAAGGGAGGAGAAATAGAAAAACAATGATAGTATGTTGAAGAGGCCACGAAAGCTGTTGTAATGTTCTACTCTTGAGTTAAGGGGATCAGCATTTGGTTAAGGTTGAAAACCAGTGACAGTGAATATTGTGCAAAGTTCAAATGCCGCCTTCTCTCTGCTGTTCCCATTGATGGTGAGGGATTTATAGTACTGCTGCAATTACTCCAAAAAACTGTATCTTGTCTGAACATGGTCATACATCATTAATGCTCTTTCTTAAAAGGCTGTTTGTCATGTCGCTCTGGCTACAAACTTGATTGTCGAGAACGGTTTCTTTTTTGTATGTATGGAAACCTCCTCTTGTGAAACCTCTGCTGTGCTGCTGTGATAGAGACTCTTGGCTTCTGAAACCAGACTAATGAGGTTGAAGACCTCTGTTTGAGCTCTGGAGTATATTCTCTGATTGTCTTTTATGTGAGCACATTAGTATGGCAGTTTCATGGCACCATCTAAATTAATAATTATCTATCAGCCCACATCTCTTTCAGTGCATTGCAACTAATTTCTGCAAAGTGAGATGTGAATCTCCTGCTTGCACTCTTTGTAGAAAATTTTGAGGGCTGTCGTAACTCAGGGGGATAGAGAGCATTGCATAAAACTGCTTGCTCACAAAACAAACAGTATCTGATTGTAATTTAGGTTTTAATATTGCACACCAAGCTATTTCAGTGTATGGTGAACAATTTCCTCTCTAAGCTTTATGTTCAAATGTGTCTTGTAGAATAAGGTTCTTTCTGTTGGAAAGTTTTGTTTCTTAGGTTAGGTAGTAGTATAGCATTTAACCAGTAGTTAAATAGTTTCTCTGGCATTCTATAAAGATTTAATTTGAATCACCTTCTTTATAAATGGTCTTTTCAGATCAGAAGAAGGGTCCTGTAAGCATTCATGTAACAGTTTTGCTTGGAAACTGAATACACATTTTCCTCCTCTCTTTTTCAGCCTTCTGCCTTTAATTTTAGGAAGTCTATCTATGTCAGTTACTGTGGTAACCTGCACTACTGACACTGAGTTTGCTTCTGCAAGCTGAACTTCTCCGTATGAGATTCTGGTCACGCCAGTGATCACAGTAAATGTCCTGTGCTAACTTTTGCAGTACAGTCACAGTAATAACACTGAGGGATTCTTCTGTTCTTTGGAAGCCCGCTGCTTTCTCTGCTACTTACTTCTGTACTCAGTATCTAGACCCCCTGGCAAACCACCTATTTCTATCCCTACCTGCCTGTGCAATAGTCATTCTGTGAGCAAGTTTACTTTGCAGTACACCACATGACTAAATCTCTATACCTTACCGCATAAATTATCGTCATCTAAGAGTTCTGTTTGTACAAAGAAGATAGTTACCTGTCTGATGGATGAGTAATAAACATTGAACTATTTTCCACTAGGACCACTGACCCTGAGCAATTTCAGCTTTAGCAAAGTGGTCTGAACATACTCTGAAGAGGATTTACATAGAAAGCACTTTTTAGAGAGCATTTGTATTTTTTAAGTTAATTTTGTCTGCAAAGCATTCCAGTGTCTTGACTCTTTTGGATTTATTTGATTTCACCACCTAACTTATCAGTGCTAAGTAATATCTGTTCAAAAAGAAAACTGTGTTGTAGATTTATTTAGTGTAATTGTTTGACCCTTGTTGAATAAATATAAATGCCTAGCTTTATAATTCAGATTTGTTACCTTCAGACAATAGAAATTCACTGCTGTATTTTATTTATAGATACTTGTAAGAGGTCAGTTGGGGGTGTTTTGTTGTTTGTTGTTTGTTTGTTTTTAGAAGTGCAATTGCAATTTTGTCCTTGTTTCTCTTTTTTAGCCCTGTGACTGCAGCATTATTGGAGCCCTGAGTTCTCAGTGTGACTTAAATACAGGCTGTTGCTTCTGCCGCCCTGAATTCTCTGGGGATAAATGCACTGCGTGCAGGTTGGGTTACTGGAATTATCCACAATGTGTTGCTTGTCAGTGTGTCCTGGCAGGGACTGATCCACAGAGCTGTGACACAGAGCTGGCAAAGTGTTCATGCATTGATCATACTGGCCAATGCAGCTGCAAGGTAGGCCATTGAAGATTGTAAACATATCTTATAGATGCTGAGAAGTTTATTTCAAAATTCACTGACATTTGTACTTGCCTGTTCCAACAATGTATGCAAACAAATCTAATTGGTTTACTGCATTTGCCAACTGCTGTGGGAGGAGTCTAACACAAAGAAAGACTTAAGTGCTTATCAGTTGCTTTTTCACACACTAACACTTGCCAGGATAGCATCCTCTTAGGCTTTCTTCTCCCTTTGTATTTCTTCCTGTCTCTACAGAACTGTTGCCAGTTTAACCCCATTCAATACAATTCTTGTTCAGATATAATAACAGTATGCCACACTGCTAGTTATTTGTAGTACATTGACTTAGAAGGAGTCAATATTGATCGTTTTGTGGGTAGAATTCACTGCAGTAGTATCTGTTCTTCTGAGTAGACTGCATCCAATTCAGGATCATTAAAGTAAAAACTCTTGGCATCATCACCCACAGCATTCTTATTTGGAATTGTTCTTAGAAGAACAGCACACTTATGTAGTTTGAAAATGTCTGGATTGCTGGGTTTAAAGGGCAAAGGTTGGTTGGTTGACATGCAGTTGGTAGCCCGCAAGCAGAGTACCCCAGAGCCAGTACTTTCATCAGTGGCACAGATGACCGAATTCAGCAGATTTGAGAATCTTCAGAATTTGCTGATTTGGAGGATGTAAAGGTTGACATGCTGAACAGTTGAACTGCAGTCTAGTGGGTACTTTAAAAGCTTGATGACTGTAAAAATAGAAAGGTCATGAATTGGAGTGGAATAACTTCAAGAATCAGTACAGTTTGGGAGGAAAAAGGCTGAATGGTAATCCTGCTGAAAAGCAGGTACAGGCTTTAGAGAATGGCAAACTGAATATAAGATAACCATGGATTCCTATGGTACATAAGGCAAACTGCCCACTGAGCTGGATGCATTGATCATACTGGCCAATGCAGCTGCAAGGTAGGACATCATGAAGAGCATGACCAGCAGAGGAAAGTCTTTACCCCCCTCAGCTAAGTCCTGGTAAGACTGCACTTGGAAATGGTGTCAAGTTTTAGACCTGATTCAGAAGTGTTGTTGAGAAGCTGGAGAGGATCCAGAGAAGGGCTACAAAGAGACAAAGCAGATGACCTGTAAGGATATACTGAGAGAGCTGGACTCTTCTAGTCTGCAAAAAACAAAAGCTACAAGAAAATGCAATTGAAGCTCGCAGCCACTTCAAAAAGTAGTTGATGGAGTCAAGTCCTTTCTGATAGTAGCAAAAGGTGTGACAAGGAACAACAGATGCAAATGGCAGCTTGGCAATTTTGAGTTGGATATTAAGAAAAAAAAATCACTAGAATGGTTATGCAGCACTGGAACAAATTACCCAGAAAGGCTCTTAAATCCCCATTCTTGGAGGCTTTCAAGAATTGACTAGAAAGATGTGTGGGTAAACTGATCTAGTATTGGTAATAATTGTGCTTCAAGGAGGAGGTTTTTAAAAGTGACCTCTAGAGATTCCTTCTGTGATTTTTGATTCATTCTTTTTCAGGGACTGTATTGACACAAAGAGCTAATACAATAGAAGGATTAATTTAAATTATTGAACTGCCAGGTAATTATTTTGTTAAATGGGCAAGAGTTGCTTCATTCTGAGTTTAAAGGATAGAGTCAACGGAGGAACGGTAGAACTAATTAGATTGGAAGGGACCTATGGAGGTCACCTAGTGCAGTACCTTGTTTGAAGGACATTGCTGAGGCAGTATTTCCAAGGATGGGAATTTCACAACCTCTTTGTGCAAACTGTTTCACCTCCCTCACATTTTTCTGATGTATTTGAACAGAAAACATCATGTTCTATTTCACAAATACTGATTCATTTTGTGGTAAGACCGCAAGAAAAAAGAAGTGAACAAGTTGATCACATGGACCATCTGAGTAAAACTGAGCCTAATGATCGGTGTTACTTGCCCTATGTCATCCTCTGAAATGGGAAAATAGAAACATCTGAATTCTTTCAGCCTCTCCTGGTACATGGTGTGCACCAACCCCTCTAACCATCCTGATGCCCCTTTTCTGGATTAGGTCCAGTATGTCAATGCCTTTCTTGTAGCTCTTATAAGCACTAAGTAGAAAGAATGAGGGTTTATGGCATTTTTAAACAGAAATTTTTCCTTGTTGGTTCTTTTAAGGCTATTACAGTTACTGCTATGTTTCTGTGAGTGCAAATTAATTATATTTAGCTGATGAATAAGGATAAGAAACTGCAATTGACATGAAATGAAATTCAAAGCAAGTAAAATTCACGATTTATAACAGAAAATAGACAAATAATACTGAATTAAGTCAGCAGATTTTTTTTTCCAGAATTTAAATCTAAGGTCAAATTTAAATCTAGGGTTTGTTAACCTTTTGTGTAACTTTTTGAAAGAGTTATATATATTGAAGAAGCTAGATTTTTATAAAATAGTGTTAATTCCCATTTAAACCTGCTGTTATAGCTGCAGAAATGAGCTTTCAGAGGCTCAGGAGGCCCTTTGTCAGCCGTGACAAAAAGCAGCAAAATCTAAGCTAAATACAATGTAGACGCATTTGCTGATAGAGTTGCACATGGAAATGAGGATTAGAAATGGTATATCCTCAGGGATAATGTCAGTTTCCTGTATAAGCTTTGGAAAGTAGAGTTTGTTTTTTAGATCAGCTTCTTCACATTACTCTCAAGAGAAAAAAAAAGGATGAGGGGAAAGCCAACCAATGCTTTCATATTGGTGATTTTTAAAAAAAGCCTTAGTCTCAGTATTAAGATGGTTTAAAAAGCTATGCATAAATTATCGTGTATCTGGCCCTATCTGGTAAAGCTTTTTATTTGAACTAATTGAAAAATGAAAATAAAAGCATTGACATTACAGAAGTGAAACATTTCAGCCTTGTTAATGCTGCTCAATGATGTGGAAAACAATCATGAAGAGAGGAAAGCTTTTCTCTACAATATTTCCATTAAAATGTGTTTCTCAGCAAGAACCTTTAGTTCTGTACCTTAAATGTTCTAACTTGTCAAAGCTAATTCCTGTTAAACAAAAGGCTTGATTAACCATGGCAATTTCAGAAGAACATGTATTTTCTTATCTTATCAAACAGTTATTGAGGATGTCATACCCAAAGTGCCATTTGATTTTCCTGTGCTTACAACTCTCAGTATGAAGTCAGCATCCCTTGCTCAGAGCTACTCAGTGGATACAAATGCAAATGCCTCAATTACGTTAATTGTATATGTTTGCATACACAGGTGATAAGAAACTGGAAGGTTCCTTGAATGTTTTCTTACAGTTCCTATTTTTTATTTCTGCACCTTGTTATTGTCATTAATGTATGATTTTCTTTTTGGTTTTACTACCTATTTTTTACTATTTTTATTACTACTCTTTTTTTAAAATGTTCTCTCTCTTCCAGGTTAATGTGGAAGGTGTCCACTGTGACAGGTGCAAGCCTGGTACATTTGGTGTCTCTGCCAGAAACCCACTTGGCTGCAGCAGTTGCTATTGCTTTGGCCTGACTACACAGTGCAGTGAGGCAAAGGGGCTGATTCGCATGTGGGTGAGTAGGAAACTGCTGAGCCATGTAATGCGATAATGTTGTTTCCTGCTGGCATCTTTTAGTCAGGCACTGAGAGGTAGCTAGAAAATGGCCAAACATTTAAGCAATCATTTTCCTCTTTATACTTTGAGAAGTGGAGAGAGTGGCATGTTCCATTAGACAATCAAGGTCAAGGCATTAAAAGTAAATAAGGAGATAAGAAAAACAGTGACAGGATAGCTGACATCAAGCCAAAGTAAAGCTAATAAAACCCAGGAAAGGGCAAGCTATTTGAAATTATGCAGTCCAGTGCATTGTAACATAATCTGTGGTATATGATACACAGTTTACCCAGGTGTATTCAAGGGTCACAGACACTTGTTGTCCAGCATAGATTTCCCATGGTTTAATTAATTTGTTTATTTTCATTATTGCTTTTTTAATTATTATTTTTTTAAAAAAAGATCTTACTGAAGCTCTATTTAAATCGAAGAATGGGAGGGTATAATCCATCAGAGCAAGCAAAGAGCTGTCCACCTTTTTGTTGAAGAGGGCCTTGAGACCTTTGCTAGATTGACAAAGGCGGCAGACTGGATGTCTCCATTTATCTGTACAATGAGTGCGAAACACATATTGAGATCACTGCTGTCCATTGCTGCTGTGCCAGCTCCTCCACTACATTCTGGAGGAGCTATTTCTAATGCAAAATGACTATTAGTTCAGTCCTCCTCATGGATGTTCAGTCAGAATTCTGCTAGAAAACATGTCAACCATAGAGGGAATGTCTGCCTAATGCAAATCATCCAAAGCTCCTGCCTTGTTTTATGCACAGGCTTCAATTGGATAAAGATACTTTAGGCTGAAATCAAGGTGTGATCTCTTACTAAAGAGTTCACATCTATTGATTAAAGTAATATGAATAGCACCCATTCTCCCCTTCATTGTTCACTCCAGTAGCACCTCTTTCCCTTCTCACTGGATGAAGTGATTTATCATGATCTGACCCCGTTCTTTTTATTATTTCAGTTTTGCACATCATGTGCTGGAGATAAAAGTCTGTAAAAGGCTGGCAAGTTATAAAATTTAATCAAGTTCCATGACAGCAACAGTTCTGGACAATTGTGCTTTGACCTTTGAGGCAGTGCAAAGCAGAAACATAGTTTAAACCTCTTGATTACTTTGTGTCCCTTGATTAATTTCCTTTTGCATTTATGCTCATATCTAAACAAGTGTTTAACTACATCTCTTCTAGTTTTTGGTACCCTTATCTATTTCAGAATTGCTTCAGAGTTATAAACTGAATGAAACTGGGTTCTGCCAGCTGCTAGTGGCTGTTCCAGATACTCTCAGGTGCTTCAAATGGCATTAGAGATGTTTAAACAACAAATCCTGTCTTATATGACAAATAAGGCAAGGCTTATCTAAAATCCAAATGTGTTGACCACTTTCTTGATGTCTACATTAGTGAACAGTAATATACGATTATGATAGGAACTCAGATAATCTTACTTAGGGCTGGCAGTGTTGAGAATGCTTCCATGTCTGGCCAATCCACAGGTGCTGCTGTAAATTGAAATACCAAGATGTTTAAAGTACAGTACAGGCCTTGGTTGATTCCTCATTACCTGACCCCTATCTCATGAACAGCTTGCTGATGGGATGACTGTTAGAGATGTGGCTCTGCATTTGTTTACTTTGTTTTCTTCACTCTTTGGAAGAAAGCAATTTTGATATCATACCTTTGCATTTGTTCACACACTTCCTGTGATGCTTTCATCTGCATAGAATTACTAAGACTCTTATTACAGTATTTGATCAAAATAATAATTTCTGTATAATGCTATTGAGACTCTTTCAACAAGTCTAAGAAAATTACAAGTATCTAAGTGACATCCTTATATTTTTCATTAAATCTGAATTTAGAGTTACAGAAACCCTAAGCCCTCACTTTCACTGTGTTCCACAGTCTCAGTGATGTGTAATAAGTGTTGGTGAGAAGTATGCTACTTCACTAGGTACATATCTCACAATCCGAATAGAAGAGGTCTGAAACTGAAATAGCAGTATGAAAATCACGTTAATAAAATTTATGGGATCACTTGCTGATGAAACTATTTTAACCAATGCTAGTACATTCTTTGTTAACAAGAGGACAAGGTGCAAAAGGCTTGAGGGGGAAGTCATTATTATCACAGTTTATACCTGAAGGAGCAGTAAGACTGTTTTGTGACATATTGCTCATGATGTGAAATGAAATTACCTAGAAATAATTTTATAAAGACTTAGAATTTAAAGACTAATACTTTGTGGGGAAAAAATAGACTTGATTTTCATCTTGAATTTTTTGAATACATATAGGTGACCTTGAAGCCAGAGCAAATGATTCTGCGACTGGTGGATGAAAAGCTTCAGCGCAGCACTCTTTCAGGGATTGCCTTCCAGCCTCCTGAAATAGTAGCAAATATAGAACAGGTGATGCAGGATCTTCGGTCAGAACCTGTTTACTGGAGACTTCCAGAGCAGTTTGAGGGACGGAAGGTAAATGTAAAATTCCACTGAATGCTAACATGGATTTATATTTTATTTCATAAGCTTATATTTGTATTTTGCAATGTCTTTTTTCTCTTCCAATACACATGCCATCACAAAGTGGAAGGTTATTGAAAAGAAAAGAAATATCATTCCATTATTAAAAATTATTTGCTCCACAGAATCACAGAATATTAGGAGTTGGAAGGGACCTCAAAAGATCTAGTCCAAACCCCCCTACCAGAGCAGGATCACCTAGACTAGGTCACACAGGAACATATCCAGGCGGGTTTTGAATGTCTCCAGAGAAGGAGACTCCACAACCTCTCTGGGAAGCCTGTTCCAGTGCTCTGTCACCCCCAAAGTAAAAAAGTTTTTCCTCGTATTCATATTGAACCTCCTATGCTCCAGCTT
>NW_010193430.1:0-4072 GCF_000695765.1 Mesitornis unicolor | reverse complement strand
GTGGGGACATTTTGATCCCTCAACAGCACACTGTACAGGTCTATTTTCGGGTTTATACTTTTTTACCTAATATATATTCATGGGATTTCGCAATACGCTTATACATATGCATGACCTATCCTCGCTTCATATTATAATTAGCTCTCCTCCCATCCGCGCTTATATCTACGTTATTTTAACATGAATCAGACTGACACATCTCACAACAAGAAAGATAATGGTTATGCACAGTCAATAATAATGTGCCTCTTCTAACTAGCACTAACAAGTTTGTTGCAGGAGATGAAGCTTCATCCGGGTTGCTCATTTCTTAATGTGTCTCGGGAACATAAACTGGCGCCTTATGGGTTTTACACAACTATATACTCCATTCTACTTGTTCTCAATCTGTTCTCCATACAAGGACAGCTAAAATAGCCCCAGAGGTCCCATCTTCCCCACAACCTCCACATTGTTTTAACACGAATCAGACTGACACATCTCACATTATTAATATATTTATAAAAGCATTTTTAATTATCCTTAACAGAGCTAGCTATATTAAGTTCTAACTGAGCTTTTGCATGTCTAATTCTCTTTCTACAGGACCTTAAAACGTCCTTAAATGCTTCCTGCTTCACCTGCCCCTTTTTCCAAAGTTGATACATTCTTTCTTTATTTCTGAGTTCATGCAAAAGCTCTCTGCTCAGCCAGGCAGGTCTTCTTCCCCGACAGCTCCTTTTTCGGCGCATAGGAACAGCCCACACCTGCGCCTTCATAGTTTGATGAGGCCCTCTATAAACAAATAACAAGATGGAGAGATGATGTGCTGAGGAAAAGGACTTGGGGGTACTAGTGGTTGAGAAGCTGGACATGAGCTACCAATGTGCATCTGCAGCCCAGAAGGCCAATTGCATCCTGGGCTGCATCAAAAGAAGTGTGGCCAGCAGATTGAAGGAGGTGATTCTACCCCTCTACTCTGCTCTGGTGAGACCTCACCTGGAATACTGTGTCCAGCTTTGGAGCCCTCAGTACAAGAAGGACATGGAACTGTTGGAGCGGGTCCAGAGGAGGGCCACAAAGATGATCAAAAGGCTGGAGCACCTCTCCTACAAGCTGAGAGAGTTGGGGTTGTTCAGCCTGGAGAAGAGAAGGCTCCAGGGAGACCTTATAGTGACCTTCCAATACCTGAAAGGTGCCTATAAGAAAGCTGGGGAAGAGCTGTTCACTAGGGCATGTAGCGATAGGATGATGGGCAATGGTTTTAAACCAGAGCAGGGTAGATTTAGATTAGACATTAGGAAGAATTTCTTCACTATGAGGGTGGTGAAACACTGGAACAGGTTGCCCAGTGAGGTGGTGGAGGCCCCATCCCTGGAAATATTCAAGGTCAGGCTTGATGGGTCTCTGAGCAACCTGATCTAGTTAAAGATGTTCCCGCTCACTGCAGAGGTGGTTGGACTAGATGACCTCTAAACGTCCCTTCTAACCCAACACATTCTATGATTCTATCATTCTGTTGAGAACCTCTGCCTTGTAAGAATTATTAATAACAAGTTTCCTCACCCTGTTTAGTAATGGGCCTATGCCTTCCCTGTGCTTTTGCTTACTGTTCACGTACCTGAAGAATCCTTTCATGTTATTCTTGACATCTCTGGCCAATTTTGGCTCTAGCTGAGCCTTAGCCTTCCTGACTGCTTCCCTGTATGACCTAGCAATGTTCTTGTAGTCCTCGATAGCTATTTGGCCACCATCCCAAAGCCAGTATGCTTCTTTTTTTCTTTTAAGCACACCTATAAGGTCATTGTTTAGCCAGGGTGGTCTCTTGTTCTGCCTTCTTCCTTTCCCTTTATTGGGAATGGTCTATTCCTGTGCTTCCAGGAGGCAGTTCTTGCATAGCTCTCATCACTCACAGGCTCCTTTGCCCTCCATGGATGCTTCCCATGGAATCCCTCGCAGCTGGACTCTGAGTGTATTGAAGTTGGCTCTTCTAAAATCCTATACATTTTATGATTCTATACACAGACATGGATTGAAACTTAGTGAGATGCCACTTCTAGTTCACTTTCTCCAGCCTGGCATTTTGTCTTACTTCTTCAAGTGAATATGACTTTGTTACCTTTCTGTCTTAATTGGTGCGACAGGGAAAAGCTTCTGGTTATCCTGATAAAGTGACAACCAGTACCAAAAGATATCTATATCTGTTTTGTCTTGGTAATTCAGAAAAACCAATCTGCCAATAATCTGGGAGAATTTCCCTGCCCAGTGCTTCCTGAGGGTGGTCTTTTTCTATTTGTGGGATTATACTTTAAACAAATGGAACATTTCCCTGTTACAGATTTCACTGTCTCAGTCATTCCTACACATATAATCGATTCTTACAGGCTAGAAATCATTGCTTCACTGCCCCAGTGCAGTTTCTCACATATCTTTTCTACAATCTCAGTCATTATCTGTGGTGGAACAATGACTTGCTTTGCGGGTGTTATTAACCAACCTTTCCCATTTACAGTTGCTTTTAACAGTGACTCCAATTGTTGATCTTTCTTGCTATAATTAGGTTTCAGAACTGAGAGCTTTACCTGTTTTACTGGTACCAGTGCAAGGATGCTTTGCTCTGCCACCTCTTTAGCAGTTTTATTAGCCAATCAATTACCTAAGTTTACTACTGTTTGTCTAAATTGATGCACTCTGCAGTGCATTATCGCCAATTCCTTGGGTTTTTGAATATTTTGTAAAAGTTGTAAAAATCTCTTTCTTGTATTTAATGGCTGACCCTTGAACTGACAACAGCCCCCTTTCTTTCCTAAGAGCCCCATGTGCGTGAACCACCCCAAATGCATACTTTGAATCAGTCCATATGTTTCCCTTCTACCCCTCAGCTTTCTTCAAGGCTTGGCTCAATGCCACCAACTCCACCTTCTGGGCTGATGTGTTGATGGGCAGAGCTCCTGCCTCTATTATCTGTGTAGTTGTAATCACAGCATCGGCTTTCCATCTCATACAAAGCTGCCACCATTTGTAAACAACTCCAAATCAGGGTCAGTTAATGGTTCATCTTTCAGATCCTGCCTGCTTGAATTCACGTGTTCAATAGTCTGCAGGTAATCATGGTACAAGGGTTCAGAGTCCCTTACGTCTGAGTTCAAGAACATCGCTGGGTTGGTTGCTGTAGTAGTTTTAAGTTCCACATCATCCTGTTCCAACAGAACAACTGGTATTTAAGCATGCGGCTTGGGGACAGCCAATGTCCCCCCTTTTGCTGTAAGACAGAGATCACCATATGTGGAACACATACTGTGATTCTTTGTCCTATTGTTAATTTTCTGCCTTCTTGAATTAAAAGAACGGTCACGGCTACAGCACGCAAACCTCCTGGCCACCCTTTGCTCACATTGTCCAGATGTGTCGAAGAATATCCAACAGCTCTCCTCCATGCTCCTAGTCTTTGCCAGCATGCCCAGGGCAAGATGTTGTCACTCATGTACAAAGAACTCAAAAGGTTTGGACAAATTGGGCAGTCCCAATGCAGGTGCAGACATCAATAGCCTTTTTTTAAGTTCTTAAAGGCTACCTGGCATTCAGGGGGGTCCATAGTAGGTGATTTTTCCTTTGATCCCTTCAGAGTTTCATAAAGCTTCACTAACATTCCATAGGTGAGAATCCACAGTCTGCACCATCCGACCATGCCTAGAAATGCTCTCAGCTCATGTAGAGTTCTTGGTTCTGGCATCTGGCAAATTGCTTCTTTTCGGTCAGCTCCCAGTCTGCATTGTCCCTGTAAAATCTCAAAACCCAGATAAATTACAGTCTCTTTTCCTACCTGGGCTTTGCTTTTTGACACACAATATCCTCCTTGTTCCAGGAAATTCAGTAGGCTTATAGTCATCTGCAGACACTCTCCCTGAGTCTCGGCAGCCAACGAGATGTGTTCCACATATTGCAATGCCATTCCATCAGAGCTGTCTTTTTTCCCATATTTCTAGCTCCTTTGCCAACTGGTTGCTGAATATCATTGGACTATTTTTGAACTCTTGAAGTAGGACCGTCCAGGTAAGTTGTGTTTTGCATCCAGTAGTGGGGCTTTCCCACT
>NW_010193429.1:418-2918 GCF_000695765.1 Mesitornis unicolor | reverse complement strand
TTGGTTATTGTCATTCTGCTTGAAACAACTCTTTGCAACCTGTTTCACCTTTACCACATTTAACAAAACTGACTTGAAAAACACTCTAACCTTTTGGTGAAACTGTTCTTGACATTTTGACCAGTCATTTTCGAGCACTGGTAAATTACGGAGGGCGGGGGTGGGGGGTGGGGGGGGAAATCATCCCGGGCTAATGTTATTTATTTTATTTTAATAAAAAAAAAAGGAGGGGGGCGGTAATAATCCTGGAGGATGCTGACACACGACTTTGCCTGGGATTTTTCCAACCACGGGTTTCACTCAGTTTTCCCCTCTCGAAACGAGAAACGTGTGCCCGCACTCAGCTCCCGAAAACTTTTTTTTTTTCTCCACTGATCTCCTGGCGTTACTACTCGCCTGACCCTACTCTGTATTTCAGAATAGTCTTCTGGCATACGGTTTTGATGCTACATCTCCTACTGAAGACCAAGTGCTATTTTACTCACTAGGATCTGCAAGAGGAGACTGCCAGGATGATTTTTTTTTCTCAACAGAAATATTAACATTCTAATTTATTGGATTTGATATTTTGATTAGTCCTTGAGAGAGATGAAGAGTAGCTTATAAATGCCTGATCTTAGTCTGTATCTTATCTGTCTTGTCCATCTGCCTGGCTGTCTATCTGTCTGTGCCTCTTTACCCTGTGCATGGAAAGCCAGCAGCAGAGCACCCAATTGCTCCATGATGAGGAGTAATTCCCCAAATCCTGCACCTCCCTCCAGCATTATCCCGCCTGGCTTCCAGGGCCAAACACCCACGGGCGAACAGGCTGCAGCTGCGGTGGGAGCAGGGCCCGGCCCAGAGCATCCACCCCGAAGCCTGGCTTCAAACCGCAAGGTAAATCCACAGGACCCCCGTTCTTACTCAACACGTTTCGCTGGGGAAAGCCGGGATATTTCAGTCCCCCACCCCAAAAAAAAAAAATCTCCCGGTGCTGCTCCTGCCGCGCTGTGAGGCTGTAGCTGACTCTGCCCCTCGGAGGTGAGGTGGGCGGTTGGTTTGCCTCTGCCCTTCAGCTGTAAGTAAGGCACATGCAATCCGTAGAAATAATATTTTTATTAATTTGCATGATTTTTTTTGCTTTTTATGGGGTTTTACAGAGATTGAAAAATTAAATTAGTATTATTTTATTTAGGAGGTATCATGTATCATAAAACTGATGGGCAAGTGTGTGGCCCTACGTGTAGCAAGTACATAAAAATAGTGATATACCCCCCGGAGCCATAGTTTATAAACCCTGCCATGTAGTAATGTATAGTGCAATCTGTTGTTTAAAAAATGCATAAATTAAAAAGTTCGTTTATAAATCAGCACCAGAATATCTCTAATAAGATTACATTACATAAATTATTCTTTAAAGTCCATACCTTACTTTGTTATTTTCTATTTATTCAAATGGGCTTTGAAAAAGAACAAAAAGCAAATCGAATGAAATAAAAAAAATATTTTCAAGTTTTCCGTTTGTTTTTTAAAGTAACACCTGCTTCTTTAGATCCAACACAACAATATGAAGACGACGTTTAAAGGCTTCCAGAGTGACAGCACCATGCACTGTACTAATAATATAATATCTCTATAAACTATATATATAGATATATCAGCACCAACACACCGCACGGAGGACATGCAGGAAGAGTCTGTTTCACATTACATCCTTCATTCAAGTAAGCTGAAAAATATAATGATTTTTTTTTTCTACAAACCACAGCATCATAAACAACAGTCCATCATCAAAATTAAGAAGGGAATTCTTTGGTGTGCTCTATACTCTTCGGGGCAGGGGGGGAATAAGAAGGCGGAAAAAAAAAGATTATGTCAGAAAATAAATTAATTCGACTGTACAAAATAATCGCGTTCACATACACGTTATTAACAATGACAAGACGACATCTACCATTCACGGCACACAAAACACGTTTCCACAAGCCCTGGGGGAGGGGAGGGGGCTGCTGCTTCCCCTCTCGGGGTCTCTGAGGAGGAATTAGTGCTCTTTAGTGTGCCTGCGCCCCGCTCCTGACGGGCGGGCCGGGGTTCTCCCCCCCATCCCGTCCCGCATCCCCTCGGTCGCGGGCTGGGCCTCTGGGGGTGGGGGGGCACCTCGACCCCATCCCGCTCCCCCCTCCCCGCTTCTCTCCCAGGTGACTCTGCCCGGCCACCGCAGGGTGATGGTGAAAAGCAAGGAGCGCGCGCAGGTACCGGCTCGGCTGCAGAGAAGAAATAAACCTAAAATATATATATAAAAAATAACAATTAAAAAAAAAATCCCCCCATTCCCGCGCCCTCCTACCCTCCGGCGCTCGTCGGGCCCCGGGGGCTGCTCCCCCCTGTCTTCGAACTGACTGCACACGGAGCGGGAGGGAGATAGAGGCAAAGACGAACTTTAAAAAAAATAGTAATAACCAGATTAATAATAATGCCAACTCCAAAAAAAGAGAAAATCGTTGTCAGTTCTCGTGTGTCT
>NW_010193429.1:0-312 GCF_000695765.1 Mesitornis unicolor | reverse complement strand
GCAGCGGGTTTCTTTTATTCTCCGGCTACGTTTTAGGACCCATACGCGTACAAACCGTGGAGGAGCGGTAAGGGAGAGCTGCACCTTTTGTCTTTCCTTCCCTAAATCGTTTTCACATGGTTACGGCTAAGGGAGAAAGAAAGAGCGCTGGAAAGAAAACACCGGGTGCGGGCGGGACCTCACGACTCGGGAGAGAAACCAACATTTACAAAGGAGCTGAACTGCAAGAAGTGTGTCAGGGGAAAATGCGTTTATTTCATTTTATTTTAAGATATGTCCTGGACTGGCTGGAGCTTCAGCAGGTGCTGCTTT
>NW_010193428.1:4797-12645 GCF_000695765.1 Mesitornis unicolor | reverse complement strand
CACCATGTTTCAGTCAGCGCAATTAAATCGTAGTCCCGCTGTCTCACAATGGCCACTAGCTCCTCCTGCTTATGATGAAATGTGAAAGAGCAAAAAGATCAAGCCTCAGGAAAAGGCTGTTAAGGCTTGGTTTTGTTTTATGCCTACTTATTCAGTTCAGGGAATAGAATAACAACTTTCTTTTCTTTCCCATCCTCCGTATCCCCATGCTCCCTCTCTTTTTATTGCAAATTAAATTGTTCCTTGGAAAAGCAAAGGAAGCTGTGCAGATCCAGGTTATGTATGAAGATGTAACAAGGGTCTTTAGAATTCTGCAAGTTCTTGTACCATCAGTACATTATACCACTTGTGGCTTTTTTAACAACATTTCTTGAAGTAAATGCGAGCAGTGGTGCACTGAATCAAAAATTTTAACTGTGTATTTCCTTGCTGTTCATGCTAAGTCCTTTTAATAAAACATTCTCAGCTGACATAATGCTGAAGAGTGCCCCTCTCACTTGTTTTGGAATAAAATGCAGCTTCTGACATCAGTACTTAATATGAAGTTCTCATATTCTCTCACTGGGGAACTACAGGCTGGTCAGTCTCACCTCTTGTGCCTGGCAAGGCAGATGTGCTAAGCCACATGGAGAACAGAGAGATGATTGCTGACAGCCAACATGGCTTTGCTAAGGGCTAACCTAGCAAATTTGCCTAGCAAATTTGGTGGCCTTCTACAGCAAGGTTACAGCATTGGTGCATAACAGAAGAGCAACTGATGTCATCTTCCTAGACCTGTGCAAAGCATTTGACACTGTCACACACAACAACCTTGGCTTGAAAATGCAAAGATACAAATTTAATAAGTGACCCACTAGGCTGATAAGGAATTGTCTGGATCCTGGGCTGCATCAAAAGAAGAAATGGAGTGAAAGGAACTCAGAAAGTTCAATAGAAACAAATGTGAAGTCCTACATCTGGGTGGAATAACTGCATATGACTGTACTAGCCAGGGACTGACTGACTAGGTAGGAGCTCTGTGGAAGAGAGTGGCGAGTCCTGGTACACAAGCTGAATAAGTCTGGTTTTGAAATATTGTGCCCCTGGTAAAGCACATGCAGACAAACTGAAGAGGTTCTGTCAGAGGACCAGCAGGATGGTTAGAAAGCTGTTATGTGCAACACAGGTGGAGGCTGGAGGAACTGGGGTTGTTTAGCCCGGAGAAGTGAAAGGGCATCCAGCAGCAATCTTCCACAGCCTAAAGGGAGGTTAGAAGGAAGGCAGAGCCAAGCTCTTCTCAGAGGTGCACAGCAAAAGAGCAGGAGGCAATAGTCACAATTTACATCAAGGAAAATTGCTGGATATAAAGGGTAAATAATTCACATTGAGGGCCATAAGACAGTGTGAGCATTATCTGACCTTGCAATTAATCCTCCTTGGAGCAGGCATTTGAACTAGTTGATCTCCAGAGATCCCTGCCAGCCTAAATTTGTCACTCAACCTGTGAATTCTAGGGCTGTGCAAAAGCACTACACTCTTCCTCATGCCACGAAGGAGTATATTCAGCATTAGGTTTTTCCCCTGCAGTTCACTTTAGCAGTGTCCATACTGCACTCTGTTCCCAGAGTATTCACTTCTCCTCACTGCTTGGCTGCCTTCTCCACTCCCCTCAGCCTTGTCTTTGCTGAGATTCCCCTTGCTGGTTGGCCTCACTTCGCTCACCCATTGCGTTCTACTTTTTCCCTCTTACCTCTCCTGTCTTTGCCCCTTGCACATCTTTCTGGTTATCTCAGCTATGGTTAGCTGAACATGCAAATACATAAAAGAGGAAAGCAACCCTCAGCCGTAGTTTATCTGTTGCAAAGATGGATAGTTTGTGTTGCCTATGAATCCAGGCTTTTCTAATTGCAGAGTCTTTAACTCATGTCACTAGCTTCTTACTCTGAAGGAGGCTGATATATACATGCCTGTGCTACCTCAAGAAATACACTCAATCATGTGTGAATAGGCCTCAGAAACAGGGCTTTCTGAAGAAAGGCTCTTGTGTGTAGCACTTCATTAAATAGCCAGGAGTTATTTTTACGCTGATTTTTAGCTGAACCTTAATGCATGCTTTCTTCTCCTGCCTTTTTTTTGCTTTTTTCCTCCCTCATTTCAATAGGATATTAAATATGTTCCTGTGTGTTACATTTTCTTCAATAAAAAAGATACTTTATTTGCACAGATGCATTTTTAATAAGTTAATAATTAAAGAAACTCCTCTCATATGTCTTAAAGAACTAAAGAACAAATTCCTTGTTGTCTTTAGTCTTTAGATTTACATATCAAAATGCATGATTGAGATGTTCTGTTATACTGACATTTAAATGCTGGGTTTTAAAAAAATCTTTTCAGACTTCTTACAACTGAATATAAGAATTTCAGGTTAGAGTGAGAGTGAACCAAAATACAGAACGCACAGCAACATGCAGCATTCAGAGCTGCAGAAGTACATCTGCATCCACATGCCTTAACTAATTGCTGCATGGCTTAGGAATTATTCCTTCTAAGGCATGTTCAGACAAAAAATGGAAATTACTAGTCTGTGCCAGCTTTGTAAAGTACTTGCTCCACAAAGGGTCATTACTTTGCTATGTTGTATAGTCCTTGTAAGGACTGAACTCTGGAGAATTCTTACACTGTGTTGCAAGAATTCTGTGCAGTAAATATTGTTAGTGCTAACGTACAAGAAGCATTTCCAGTGCTGGACCTTATGTGTTAAAGACATTCATGTCATAAAAAAATATTGCTCAGTATATGGGGAAGGGAGTGCCTTCAAAACTTGGCCATGTTCATTGTGGGAGTTTCTAAAAGTAATGGTAGAAATCCTAGTTCTGGAATTCTTTTAACAGTAGATTATTTAGATTTCTACTGTGGCAGTCTATGCATAGGAGTCTAGCGACATCTTTAATGCAAAGGTACTTTAGGAACCTGCACAAACCTGGAAGGTATGACAGCTAGTAGGAGACCAGCACCATACCTAGTTAGTCTGGATTCCTCTGGGCATCTATCATGCATGGTGCCTACTTACACATATGTGGTGCAGCCCTAGAGATTTTACAAAAAGGAGAAACAGCTTTAGAGCCACGGCACAGACAATCACACAAGACCTCTTGATTTTTAATACCCGTGTTTATTAGAATAAAGAAAAAGTTGTCAGATTTGCTTGTAAAGAGGACTGCATAGTATTCCACAGCAGACAGTAATTTAAAAATCCTAAGGTTTTTTAGAAGTTTGGTCTGGGGACAAGTAATGTATTAAACCCATTTTCTTTGTGAATAGGCATGGCTATGAGTGTGTTTTACATTTTACTCTATACAAGGTCTAAAACTTATTTCAGAGTTGTTTTTGAGTATTCCAAATTCAGACTTCTGTGACTGTGCAACTTCATTTCCATTATGTTCTGTTGTTGAATATGGTAAATACCAATTTGAAACATGCATTTTATGAATATATTGCCACTTAAATTTACTGTTGTAGTGAATATTCATGACAATTAACTGATTTCATTCATAGCTACTGGAAAGCAAACACAGCAGGGTTACTTGCTTCCTCAGGAAGCATATGAATAAGTGGGGCCACTGTATAGCTGCTTTAAAACTATTGTTCTTATACTACTGGAAAAATAATGAAAAATAATGTATTCAAATATCATGAGGGTAATCCCCATGGCAGTAGGAAAAAAGTAGCTCAGCTTGTTATCAAAAACATCCACATGCCATTTCTGGAAGTAAGCAGATATAGGGAAGAACATAAATCTGTCTTAAATCCTAACCTTTGAGTATTCTGGGGAGCAAAACCTCACATATTACTAGTTTCTCTTGTATTTTTTTTATTCATTGCTTTGCCTTTACTGGAGACCCAAATGTACTGCTGATTCTCCAACACTGAAATTATCCCAGTGGGTTGGCCTAATTCTGCAGTGATATTCTAGAGCTTAAGCAGTTGGTTCATTTCATCATAAAGAAAGGGGTAATTTGCACTTCCATGTGATAAGACAGAAATTAGTCTTTTATGTCTTAACTTTTTGTGTGCAGCCTGCAGCTGTCAACAACAATCTCCATTTCAAAACCCAGAACCCATAATACAGGCTAAATCTGATTTGAAAGCTATTGTGTTTGCACTTTAATTAACAGTTTAGCGGAATAAATTTTTGTCTCCTGAAAGCTGAGCAGTTCCTTTCCTCAAAATGTAGCCTGTAGTATTAAGCAGTAGCAGATTTAATTGAGAAAAGAAGTAGCATTTACACTAGCCAAATAGTTTGTTACATCATAGCAATTACAGATCGTCTACATCCCGACATGTTACATGTCATCCAAAAATCCAGACCACAATCTCAGCCTTTGATATCTGGACATATGTATGTATATTTACAGGAAAAATATTTTTATAGCCCCTATTGCATTAAGTAAAGACATGAAGTAATAAAAAAGAGATAAGAATCTCTCTAATCCCTCTTTACACTAAAAGAAAGGACAAGCCAGCAAATGATGCACAGTCCTTTATAAGTAAAATGAGATAAAAAATAAAGTCTGTTCAGGAAAAAAATGAATAGTTTCCTCCCATCAGAAAATAAGTCACTGCAAATGAAATAACCTTTATATTGCTATTATAGAAAGTCAATAGATAACAGAAGGAGTTCTCTTTCTTGCAATAATGACAGTCAAGTTCTCAATGGAGGTATGGGCACTTTCCTGTTCTCATTGCCTGAAGCTGTCCAGCTGTGGCAGAAAATGGTGTTGGCCCCTACTGCTCCACTGCTATGACTGAGATCTGCTCTGGGTGTAGCTTATGTTGTGTTCCTGTCACCCCTAAATAAAGAGCTGTTTTAGTCTAGCTCCTCCTTATAAGTTATGAGTTATAAGGAAACAGCTGAAAAAAGGAGGGGAAGTGACATAATCTGATGGAGTGAATAAGTGTATACTTGTCACTCTCAGTACCCAGAATGACAGGCAGTGGTTGTTTCTCAGTAAAACTAGTTCTGACATGTTTTCTATCTCTACCTTTCGAGTTTGTGTACTTCAGTCTTGGTTTGCTAGCAAGAAGGGTGTAGTTCAGCTGCAGTGATTTACAACTTTGAAGAGAACAAGTAGAAGTTAGACAGAATTTAGTCACAGGTCTACTAGGATAAAAATCTTCTAACTAGTCCTTACGTTTCTGCATCTACAATATCCTAGAGTATCCACTCTAAGTTTACTATAGGCTCCTAAACAGCTGAGAAACAATGTAGGCTCTTTATGAAATTATGTATAACATTCCAAAGGAAAGTAGATTTTACCTTAAAATGATTCATCCACTTGAACTTTTTTTTTCTAATTCTGGAAAGTAAACAAAAACTGATATTCAAACCAACCTATTTACCAAGAAGTGGTAATGAAGAAGAGCACCAGTAGAATTACCTCACTGGTGAAAGTGGAAATGGAAACTCAATTGAATAAAACCTAATATAGCTGAATCACAAAAGGCAAAAAGTTGGATAATGGCATTGCTCAAACAAAATAGTATTCTTGGCATAATGCCTTGTGATATCGTAATTAAGACTTCACTTGAGACATAAGAAAAGAGTCAACAATGGCTTGTGATAATATTCTGTAGGGCCATTAAGCTTGCCTTTCAGTCTTCAGACCAAATTTAGAACTCTAATTTGCTGGAAGTAATGATCCCAGAAAGCAGTGATGGATGGAGTATTATGGTTTGGACCAGCTCACTGACCAAAGACACAGCTGTCTTTGTCTATATCTGCTGGGTTTCTGTACTAAGTGCATTGGGAAATAATATAGTAAGAAGGACAGAAAAGAAGCATGTGCTGGTTGGGAGCTGCCAGGGTGTCAAAATTACTGTCTTGTTACCTCATTTCTTCAAGATGAACCATATCAGGAAAATGGTATAGACTTCATGAGTTGTTCCTTTTACCAGTACTGGGGAACAACTGCATATGAGCTTTCCCTCCAGAGGGAGGGAAAATGCTGCCTAAATACCTGATGTCTTCATTTTTCCATTTTCTGAATAAGACAGACTTCAGTCTTCACTCAGCTTTCATTCAGCAGTATGGCAATTAAACTTTTTATCCCACCCAGTATTTATTTCAATCATGTATTGAAGAAGATTTACTCAGATACTCTTTGGAATTTAGGATTATTGAGGAAATAAAGGACTGGATTCCTGCACCTGGGATTGGTAAGCCCAGGCATTTCAAAATACTACAGACAAACTAAAAAACATGGGGAAACCTGAGAAGTGTGGGTGCAAAGACTACAGCTGCAACAGGTTAAAATGGAATGCCTCAGAATATTTGGGTTTTGAAACCTCTGTGGAATAGCACACACAGCTCTAAGAAATACTGACTACCAGAGTTTATATGGTATGGTATGTCCATACATTGGAATTTGGAATGATTTGCATGTTCCAGACAACTGTTACACAGCGAAACTGGCTGTTGGGATGATCTGAGTTTCTTGAGTGCTTCTTTTAGCAGCTGGTAATAATTTAATTTTAAAGTAAACATAAAAATAACATAGCTCTTGTTTTAGTTTGTGAACTGAAAAAGTGCATGCTGTTCCGTCCTAATGGTGGTGTTCCTTGAAAGGAAAATATCTCCAAGTTTCCTCCTGAGATCTTTTTGCAATTGAGATATTTTTCAGGTTGTTATATGGAACAGCAAAAAGACTAACTATTCTAACTCTTTCCTATGGATGCCATTCAAAGTTATTTGAAGACTACACTTAAGACTTCTCCTTTAAGGACTTCAGTGAAAAGCAGCATATGAGAATTATAAATCACTATGAACTACTCTTTAGCCATAGAACATGCTAATTTCTCTTCCCTTTCTTGAGTACTACCCATATTTCACTGCTGTCTTGCTGAATTTTCTTTCACTGCAGAATGGCTTTCTATTTTAAAATAAGAAAGTTTCAAGCTTTCTTTGTGGTCTTCTTTTTCAGGAAAAAATACATATTACTTTAGTATCTTCTTTTAGTATTACATTTGATAAATTTCTACCTTTCTAAAAAGCAGCAAAGATGCATTTATGCCTGCCATTTCAAAACCTTCCTAAGAGTGTTTTTGTGCCACCTAATACCAAAAAAGGAGGATGCTAACCTTTGCATTCTTTGCACTTTGTTGTCTTCCTTTTTCCCACTGTCTTCTTGACCAATTAAAGTTAACCACTTGCTCCTTACCATGGTGCCTTGTATACCAATAGCAGATAAAGTAATAGAAATAAAATTTGATCACACTGAAACTTATGAAAAATCTACTTATGAAAATGGACCAAACTTTTGCAGAGATTGGGAGCATTGCGTAAAGGAAGGGAGGAGAATGTTAAAAATTTACTGATTGTATAATAAAATAGGATGTACAATAAGCCCAATGGGAAAAGAAAATCCTTCGTCCACTGGTGGACGATGACCCACCTGGTGGATGAGGGAAAGGCTGTGGATGTTGTTTATCTGGAATTCTGTAGAGCCTTCGATACTGTCCTTCATAGCATTCTCATGAGTAAACCAGTTGCCCAAACCTTGGACGGATCTACACTCTGCTGGATCCAACACTGGCTGGCTGGCCAGACACAGAGAATGGTGGTGAATGGAGTTAGGGCCAATCCTGTTCAACATTCAATACTTTTATCAATGATCTGAATGAGGGGATTGCGTGCTCCCTCAGTAAATTTGCAGATGATACCAAGTGACCTGCTTGTGTGTAGGAAGGCTCTACAGAGGGACCTGGACAGGCTGAATCAATGGGCTGAGACCAACTGTATGAGCTTCAACAAGGCCAAGTGCCGGGTCCTGCACTTGGGTCACAACAACCTCATACAACACTACAGGCTCA
>NW_010193428.1:0-4776 GCF_000695765.1 Mesitornis unicolor | reverse complement strand
CAGGCAAAAAAGGACCTGGGAGTTTTGATTGACAGACAGCTGAACTTGAGCCAGCAAAGTGCCCAGGTGGCCAAGAAGGCCAACGGCATTGTGGCCTGTATCAGGAATAGTGTGACCAGTAGGACTAGGGAAGTGATTGTCCCACTGTACTTAGCACTGGTGAGGCCACACCCTGAGTACTGTGTTCAGTTTTAGACCACAGTGTAAGAGAGACACTGAGGTGCTGGAGCGTGTCCAAAACAGGGCAACAAAAGTAGTGAAGAGTCCTGAGAACAAGCCTTATGAAGAGCAGCTGAGGGACTTAGAGTTGTTTAGTCTGAAGAAAAGGAGGCTGAAGGAAGACCTTATCTCTCTCTACTACTACCTGAAAAGAGGTTGTAGAGAGGTGGATGTGGGCCTCTTCTCACAAGTTACAGCTGATAGAACAAGAGGAAATAGCCTAAAGTTGTGCCAGGGGAGGTTTAGGTTAGACATTAGGAGAAACTTGTACACTGAAAGGGTTACCACAGACTAGAACAGGCTGCCCAGGGAGGTAGTGGAATCACCATTCTTGGATGTATTTAAAAGCCAACCAGATATAGTGCTCAGGGACATGGTTTAGAAGTGGGCATGGTAGCATTAGATAACGGTCTGACTTGATGATCTTAAAGGTCCTTTCCAACTGTAACGATTCTATGATTCCAAATACACTTCTTAAAGAGGCTGAAGGGAATTTAACAGACTACATGGTGCTGAGCCAGACATGTTTTTAACAGGAACACATGACAGTATAGCAGCAGTCATGGTAAAGAGCTGTGTTAAAAGAAAATATAATTTGTTCTTTTGTTGCTTTTCTTGGAACAGTTCCACTTCATATAAAATATTGAATATTCATTGAACCAGAGAAAAGTAGTGAAAGGAGGAACTGTACTACCCAACAGTTAAGAATATTCATATGGGAAGAATGAGGTTCAAATCTCTGCTCCAAAACAACATTCAATTATTTATACAATCAGAACTCCACAAGATACAATCACAAGTTGTCAGATCAGCTTAAAGGTTAGAAAAGTCACTGACGATAGAGGGTACCAGAAAGTCCTAACACTAAATAATGTATGCCACAGGCTTAAAACTGGATCTTTTACATCTCAGATAAAATTCCTGATTTTAAGCTTCTCTGAATTACTTTGTACCTCTTAATCCTTTTTTTCAGTAAAAATTTTCATATACATATATTATTTTCAGATTTTACTATCTAGAACTTTTCTACAGCAAATAAACAAGCAAACTTTCCTAAGCTAGCTATCTGTTATTTGAGTGTGTTTTGGAGTGTGTTTCTTCTCCCCTGCCCTGGTTTTCACTGACTGTGAGAAACTTTTCCAAAGCATCATGAATCATAATGATTAATAGGCATCTTTAGACAAAATATTTATATATATTTCTAACTCACTTTAGGTTGAAGGCTGGTGACACATGATCATAATTTTTGGGTAGGCTGTTACTTTTCAACATGACAGTATGTAGGGATTGATAACCTGAAAAAATAATTTAAAAGCTAAAAAAAACAGAACAGCCTTCTGCAATCAGTGAAGTACTCCAAACCAAACTCCAGCTTCATTTCTATTAATTCAACCTTGTCTCTTGCTGGTTAATCTAGAGAAGATTACAGTTTTTAATGCCAAAGAAAAGTCAAGAGATCACCCTTTGTATTTGCTATTCTACTAGCTCAGTCTGTTAATACTGGGAATATGCCAAACAAATGAAACATGCCCTAACCAGAGTTAAGCAAAAGGGTGCTCTTTAGAACAGGTGGCTGTTGCTGTGTAGGAGTGACTGAAGCATGGAGTAAGGAAGCATGATGCTGAAAGAATGGATTAAATAGAACACATGCCAATAATGAGTGGGTGTTTTTCCATTTACTAGATACATTTTCAATCAGTCCATCCTGATGGTTGCCAGTACAGTGAATACCAAGTGACTTCACGTGTTTTTCAGGAAGTTGCTTCTTATGCCACATCCTTCCTTACTATTCTTCCCTTGAGAAGTTCCATCAGGAAAGGAATGTCATGGCAGTAAAAATGATTGAATAGCACATATTGTATTACAAATGCATTAAATAGGTTTGATGTTCTGTAATTCAAACAGGACACAGAAAAATTATCTGATTTCAGGCAATTTTTTCAATTTGCTGTAAAACATTCTGATCATTTTTAGCTGTGAATTTTTCCTCCAAAGTCTTAGACATGTTTGAGCATCCCATCCATATCCACTTGCTGAATCCAAACAGAAGAAATGTAACCCAAGTTTTGTAGCTCGGAGGATGTTGATAGAGGCAATCTTAAGGTATATATTTACCTATAGTGTTATTTAGTGATAAAGAGGTTTACTTAATATTTTTATGCAGGAGTAGCAGTTTTAAAACTACTGAAAACCTGAAAAAAGAAACCACTGGAAAAAATAAGGTTTGAGATAAAGGAGTAAAACCAGTGTGAACTGAAAGTTTTGCATTATGCTTCTGAATCCAGTGTTTGGACATTCAGCTTTACTGTACTAGTTGCCACATATGATATTGAATGCCATCCAGAATCTTTTATGTGATCCTAGTTACAATTTTTGTAGTTTCATAATAGAAAATGTTTATTCATAAATACAAATAATTCCAAAGATACTTTCACTAGTATCAGCTGCCTTTTGGGGAAAGGGAGCATTCCATAGCTACATTTCATTTGATTGAATAAATGCACTCCTGATAGTTCTTTGGGGCTTGTAACTCTCTTACCCATAAAGCACTCTCAATACATACTCTATTTTTTCTATTTTTGTGGTCACACTTTGGTACTGTGCTTTTGCTGTGTTACCTCTTCTTAAATTACAGCTAGTGCTCCTTGAATCCTTATGCTCTCTGTCTAGAGATACTATCTCTCAATTCCAGAGTTTACTGAAGTCTGATTCTTTGCAGGACACTATCCCACTTTTGATATTTCAATTTCCTAGAACAAAACCTAATTTCTCATTAAAGTAATGTAAATTATTTTCCAATTTTTGATATTTACTCACTCAATTCTCATTTCTTCTTTTATATTTTCCCTTTGTTTTATCCAATTCTCTTACAAAGTTTGTCTAAGAAGGTATTTAAGTGTCTGGGACTTAGATTGATGTAGCATTAGGCTTACTGCATCTCTCTCACAGTTTACTAGAGATAGAATCCGATCATGACATTACTTCCTTCACACTTTTCCTTACCCTTTGACCTGTTGCTGATGCTCAGAGTAAGTACATATAAAGAAAAAGTGTATTTTTGAATATTCCCTTCTGTTTCTTGTGAATAATTTGTACTTTTATACCAGAACTTATCTCGTGGTTTGTTCTACCACATTTCCTTGATGTCAGTTCTGTCATGGCTCTGGTTGCATCCTCAGTTTCTCACTGTTTCTCTTTATTTCCTATACTTCTGACGTATGTAGAGATATCACAATGTGATCCAATAAGTCTTTTCCCTATCTCCCATATGATCTTGCTGCTTTCTCTTTTCACCTAGAAGCTAATTCTCTGACTAGACTATTACTATATTTTGCTTTCTTGTAGTCTTTTATCACCTGCCCCTTTCAGATTTTAAAGCCTTCCTTCCTAGGACTGAGAACCTGTACCTAGTAATTTTTCTCCCTTTCCTTGGGAGCTAGACCCAATTATTTGCTATGGTTCTTCCTTCCTGGGATGTTCTTTGTCAAAGAGGTTAACATTTTCCAGTTGACCTTGGTACAAAACAGTGCTTGTTTCTGGAATATGTTGAACTGGACAGACATTTACTCATGAGTTTAAAAATCTTCCCTGAAGTCTTACAGCTTCAAGAATCCAACATTAAACTTTCCATATTGGTTCCATTCTTCAGTTTTTGTTACATATAAATATACTAATGTGCTGATTTTTGTGGTTTACCAAGGACAGAGGCATTAAGACAGTCTGTACATGGTAAAAATGCATTTATTGGATAAGAAACTGTACATGGCAGATGACCATGAGATGTTAACATTGTTTAAGTTTTAAAAATAATAAGATATCAATACATATATGAATGACATATATACAAAATAACATAAACACAAATGCCAGAAAGATTTGTAAAGACACACACTTGGGCATCAGCACTGCTTCCAGGTAATCTGCCTGAATGGAGGAGCCTAAGCAAACTGAGCAAGCAGCAGGAGCTTCCTCTAAAGGAGATCAAGTACTGGCAGAGCAGGGATTTGGGATGTAGAGCTCAGAGGGGGAATTCCTCACTCTGGACCTGTGTTGTGGAGAGCTGCCAGAGGCTCCAGCTGGTACTAAGATTTTTGCATTGAAATGGTCGCTGTTGGAGCATATTTCATGAGTTCACACTTCATATATGTATTTTTAGAACTGTGTGATGCTACCTCACAATAGGAGTTGTACGTGCACAAGCCACTGTATTCCGAGATAAAAAAATGACTGATCATATGATGTCCTTAAGAGACAAGTGAAAAAAATAAAAAAAACATGATTAAAACTATGTTTATAGAGGGTTGTTATTTTAATATACATTTTAATATATGATTATGGAGTCATCAGATCAGGAGTTTCTTTGGATTCAAGCCTTCTAACTATCTGTAAAGCAGCTTTGCAATAGAATACTAATATCCTTAACTTACTTAGAACATAATAAATTAACCATTTAAAGCCCTTGTATACTAAAACAATAACGAAGAGATGGTGCATTTAATTCCTGGTACAGTTCAGGAATTGGATTCTGTTTGTATTGGGTTTTCTGTGAGGGGTTTT
>NW_010193427.1:0-3468 GCF_000695765.1 Mesitornis unicolor | reverse complement strand
GGTGGCACACGCGTGTTCCCAATGCCACCCAGCTGCCACCCCTTGCCATCACTTGTCCCCCTCAGTCGCACAGCCCAGTGACCCCTGCCCACCCCAGTGTCCCCTTCCTCCCACCCTCAACCCCAGCCGGATGATACCCAGTACCAACCTCACCCCAGGGACTCCCAGGGACAGCTCAGAGCACTGCCCTCTCTGTCCCTGAAACCCCTCCAGCTGCTGGGGTGTCCCTTGGGAGAAGTCCCTACTTTTCCCAACAGGTCACTGGGCACAGGGGGAAAGAGACGGAGCAGCTACCAGCGAACGGGCTGAGCCTCTCTGGCTGCAACCGAGGGCTGCACAGCACTGTGGGGGAAACAGGTTAACCCTAGTGCATAGCCCTCCATTACTCCATCCTGCCTTCCTAGCTCCGCTCCGCACCAGCAGCAGCTGCATTTACCAGGCGCAGCCTCTGGAGCTGGCTGTCCGCTCCAGTGCACCACAACGCACCCACAGATTGCCCCAGTTCCCCACCATTAAGCTACTGGGAAGCCGTGGGCACTTTCACATTTTCCCCTTGGAGACGAAGGTAAGGGATGGACCCTTCAACTGCTAGCTTAAAAACCCTGGGGATTAATTAGTCCTGCAGCGCAAGTTAGTGGAGCATCATATGATTTTGATTCGAGTTGATAACATGAGCGCTATAAATATCAAGCGGGAGATGTGCAGGCAGATCAGCCACCCCGATGTCCTCGGCTACTCAGCAGTGACGAGCGAAGGCCGTCCCGGGGGCTTCCCCCCCTTCACACCCTCCCTGCAGAGGGACGCACACATCTCCTCCATTTGCTTTCTAGCAGCACAGCCCCAAGGGCAGCTGAGAAAAGTCAAACCAAAGAGCGGCCACTGCCATGGTGAGCCCAGGGGCAGCTTTGTACCCCCTTTGTCAGACTAAACCATCACTCCAGGATCCATGACCCCAGCAGTGACACCGTGTCCGCACCGCTGGGTGTCACACCAGGCTGGGTGCCAGCGGGAGCGTTGGCCGAAGGTGACACCGCTTCAGCTCTCGGTGCTGGAGCTCAGCCAGGAGCCCCGAGATCACAGGGGCTGACCCCTGCTTGCCCCAACACCCGTTTTGGGGAACCTGTTCTGCAGAGAGATCATTTAAAAACCTAGCCCAGCGTTGCTGAGTGCCAGTGTGGCCCTGCTCCAGCCAGCGACAGCAGTGAGAAATACGAGCCTGGACGAGGGAGCCAGCACATTTCATTACCAGCACACAGCAGACTGCAGGGTTTTAGTGCAGATAATAATTCAAAGTTATCCCCGTGCAGATCCATAACCCAGCAGTCATTACACACAGAGCTGCTGTGTGCATGCACGGCTTGTAAGTTGGTTTTTTTTGTTTTTGTTTTTTTTTTTTTCAGTGGTGTATTACTGCAGCAGAGGATTTTGTAGGACAGTGCCGCAGTGGAGTGCGGGAGTGCAGGCAGGAGCTGGGTGATGATACAGCTTTGAGGGCAGGTTCTCTCCCAGACCTCCCTGGCTGCATCCACACCAGACCCCAGCACACATAAAGCCAGGGCAAACCCCAGCGGGGCTGACCTAGCAGGGCCCTCAGGAGGGGAAATTCAACACACAGAGAAAAAGCAATGTTTAACCCCAAAACACACCTGCTGCTGGGCAAGATGGAAGTCTGAAGCACTCAATTCTGCCTGGCTGTGGGATTTGGTGTTTGTGTTTGGCAGGAAAAGGGAATCCCACTCCCGTCTCTGGGTACGAAGAGGGAAACTGAGGCACGGGAAGGTGCAGTGGTTTGTTCAAAGGTTAAACCAGAGAGCAAGCAGCTCTCCCACGGCAGCAAATGTTTGTCCATAAACCCAGTATGCCCAGTCCACTCCCAGTTCCTCCAGCAGTTGCTGGCACCCTCCCCAGAGCCCACAACCCACCCCTGGGCTGGCTCTGACCCCAGCTCTGTGCAGCAAAGGCTGGAGAGGCTATAGGCCCTCTGTCAGTGAGTTCTGAGCCCTAATGAGGGCTGCTGCATCGTTAGCCCCTCCAGACGGGTTCCCAGAGCAGCTCCTGACTGGGAAGGTAGAGTGAGGTGCTGGGAGGCCACACTCTGCCCGGAGGGGTGACCCCAGATCCCCCATGGGTCCCAGTGGGGTGGCAGGGCAGGGTCTGTTGAGAGGGTGGAAGAGCAGCTGGGGCAGGATCAGGCCAGGGAGCGTCAGTGGTGAATCCTGCTCAAAAAAGGGGCTTTTCCACCAGCTGGTTGGCATGGTGGGAAAATCAGAAGCGTTTGCAGAAGCCTGGTGGCTTTGCAGCTGGACTAGGCACACAGCTTCATCTCAAAGGACTGAAGGTCCTGCCTGCTTTTCCTAATGTTGCAAATGCTGTGTTTTATCACAGCCTGGATACTTGTTGCCTGTGTGAGCCCCACTGGTTTGCAAGCGACAGCTCCCAAGCAGCATTTCCCTGAGCGTTACAGGCAGATGCTACCCGAGGCTGATCACTCACAGCTTTGCTAACTCAGCTCGAAGCTGTGCTGCGCACACAAGCTGGTATTTCTGGCAGTGGGAGGACCTGAGTGCTCTCCAGGTCTCCCTGTGAAGGGGCTGCACATAGGAGGCAGTTGGGTTTGGGTCCAGCTTCTCCCTAAATTGCTCCCTTCATACCTTCACCTGCCTTAGGGCTGATTTTGCCCAGAGAAGATGAAACTGCCAAAATATCAGCTGGGCAGGCCCCTTGGTACCCACCGGTGCCTTCCAGTGAGCAGGGTTCCCCCTGAGCACCCCAGGCTGATGGTGCCCAGCTCAAGGAAACCATGCACAGGCACCGCTTCAATGCGCCGGTTGCTGAGCCAGCTGGGCTGGGCGAGCACCAAGTGCTGCTGCCCACTGAACCCCACCTCCACGGGACACTGGGACTCTGCAGAGGTGCCATGGGGGCCCTCACACACTGGCTTTCACAGGGGTAACTGGGCACAGACACTGGTATCACCAAAGATGACCACCTCTTCAGTCCCTCTCCCCTGGCCAGCTGCTCTCCACCACCACATCCAAACCCGTAACTCTTTTCAGTTCCATCTATTTTCACACTGTCCACTTGCAAAGTCTCCAGTTTATTAGTTTGGGTTTTAAACGCTGCTCTTCCCTTTTACAAGCACGTGTTGCACCAGTGCCACTCAGTCCCCAGACACGTTGTGGGGAAGACACATGGGGGGGAACCTCACCCTCGCAGGCTGTGGCTGAAGCTCAGCAGTCACTAGGATTTTAAACATTGCAAAAAAAAAACCAAAACGCAAAACCCAAAAAACAAAACCGAAAACCAAACCTAGGAGCTCTTCCTATGAGAAGGGGGACACGGGTGAACCCAGGCCGGGTCCCCCCTTCCTGCCTCCCGGCCCGGAGCCCCTGCGCTAGGGCCAACAGGACTCCCAGGAAGGGGGGGGACACCAGGGAGAACCCCGCTGGGTAGGAAGTTAATGGGGTC
>NW_010193426.1:3837-4165 GCF_000695765.1 Mesitornis unicolor | reverse complement strand
CCCAAACCAACCCAAACCCACAGGGAAATTAAGGCATTAACCAAAAAAAAAACAACCAAGAAATCCATCAGAATCGACTTAATTAAAGGCACAAATATTTCCCATCGCCTCCTCCCGGCGGGGGGGACACACACGGACGCCGGGGAAGGAACGAACAGGGAAAAAACGAGGGAGAAAAGAAGGAAAACCCCCTAAAAAATGAAGAGAACGGAGAGGAGCCGAGGAGGGGGCAGCGATGGGAGAACCCACGGACAGGGGGACAAGGACGGGGGGACGGGGACAGGGACGGACGGACGGGGGGGGCTGGGGGAACCGATGCGGCCCAAGA
>NW_010193426.1:3254-3762 GCF_000695765.1 Mesitornis unicolor | reverse complement strand
TTTTTTTTTTTGTGGTTTTTTTCTCCTCTTTTTAATAGAAAAAGAAAATATTTTCCCTCTTTTTTCTGTGGGTTTTTTTTTTTTTTCCTCCCGGTTTCTTCCATTTCGGGTTTGTTTTTTTTTTTTGTCCTTTTTGAACTTTTTATGTGTTTTTTTTTTTATTCCTTTTTTCATGTGATTTTTTTTTTTGTGTGTGTCTTTTTTTGTTGTTGTTGTTTCTTCTCGGTGTTTCTTGCTGTTTTTGTTGGAAACGGAACCAAAAAACCCCTCGGTGGGGCCATGGTGGTGGGGTGGTTTCTTCCATTTCGGGTTTGTTTTTTTTTTTTGTCCTTTTTGAACTTTTTATGTGTTTTTTTTTTTATTCCTTTTTTCATGTGATTTTTTTTTTTGTGTGTGTCTTTTTTTGTTGTTGTTGTTTCTTCTCGGTGTTTCTTGCTGTTTTTGTTGGAAACGGAACCAAAAAACCCCTCGGTGGGGCCATGGTGGTGGGGTCACAGCGAGGGTTCGG
>NW_010193426.1:1752-2908 GCF_000695765.1 Mesitornis unicolor | reverse complement strand
CCGTCTCGGCCTCCTCCGCCTCCCCTTTCTGCGCCTCCATCAAGGAGCAGCCCACGGCGGCCGCCTGGCGCTTCACCGAGCCCCAGTGCTTGCCTGTGGGGACACGGCGCTGGAGAAGACCCCCGGGACCCCCAGCGGGGACAGCCCTGGGACCCCCACGGCAGAGACAGGCCCAGAGGACCCCGGGACACCCAGTGGGGACAGCCCTGGGACCCCCACGGCAGGGACAGGCCCAGAGGACCCTGGGACACCCAGTGGGGACAGGCCCACAACCCACAGCTAGGACAGGCCCAGAGGAACCCCGGGACCCCCAGTGGGGACAGACCCAGGGCCCACAGCTGGGACAGGTCCAGGGGATCCCAGGACCCCCAGTAGGGACAGACCCAGGGCCCACAGCTGGGACAGGTCCAAGGGATCCCGGGACGCCCATGGCAGGGAGAATCCTGGGGACCTATGGGATCCCCACAGCAGGGACAGACCTGAGACCCCCATGGCGGGGAGAATCCTGAGGACCCCAGGACCCCCATGGTGGGAGCAACCCCAAGAGACCCATAGGACATCCATGGCAGGGAAAATCCTGGGGACACCAGGACCCTCATGGCAGGGACAAATCCTAGGGACCCCAGGATCCCCATGGCAAGGACAACCCTGGGGGACCCCCACAGTGGGGACAAACCTGAGGGATCCCAGGACTCCCTTGGTGGGGGCAACCCCAGGAGACCCAGAGGATCCCCAAGGTGGGGACAAGGTTCGGGGATCCCAGGACCCCCATGGTGGGGACAACCTCAGGGGACCCTCACTTTAAGTAAACAGCCCCAGGGACTTCCCTGGACCCCCACAGTGGTGACAGTCCAAGGGACACCCTGTGCCCCCATAGTGGGGACAGCCCTGGGGACCTCCCCTGGGACCCCCATGGAGAGAACAACCCTGGGGATCCCCACAGGCAGGGACAGCCCCAGGGACCTCCCAGGACCCCCATGGTGGGGACAACCCCAAGGGACACCCTGTGTCTCCCATAGCCAGGACAGCCATGGGGACCCCCACAGCAGGGATGGCCTCAAGGACCCCCCATGATCCCAATGACAGGAACAGCCCTGGGGACCCCTCTGTGCCCCCTCCCCATGACAGAATCAGCCCCAGGACCCTCCCATGTCCC
>NW_010193426.1:1373-1721 GCF_000695765.1 Mesitornis unicolor | reverse complement strand
GCCATGTCCCCCCTGTCCCTGCCACAGGGTCTCACTCTGGATCTCGATGACCTTCTCCAGGGTGGCCACCGCGTTCACGTTTGGCTTCTGCTGCAGCAGGGACGGATCCAGGGGCTCCAACTGGGGTGGGGTGAGAAACCATCAACACCCCCAAACCGGCCACAAGCACCCCTAAACCCCTCCAAACCCCAGAAGGAGGAAGGGAACTGGAGCACATCACATCAACCTGGGGGGAAACTGAGGCACAGCGCAGGGTCCCCATGAACGGGGCGGTCCCCAGGGGTGACCCCGTACCTCCAGGCCGAGCAGAGCGGAGACGCAGGCCTCGGAGGCGTCGCAGATGGCCGT
>NW_010193426.1:0-1241 GCF_000695765.1 Mesitornis unicolor | reverse complement strand
GCCCTGTCCCCCTCCTTCCCCTGCCCAGGGATGCCCCCACTCACACTTGGCAGTGACGGAGTAGCCACCCAGTGGGGACAAGTGGCCCTCGACGGCGTCGAAGCCGGCAGAGACCAGCACCACGTCCGGGGAGAACTCGCGGGCGATCGGCATCACCACGGTCCTGGGGTGTGGGGTCAGCGACGGGCACGGGGACACCCCCAAAGGGTGCGGGGACCCCCCCACAAAGGGTGCCAGGACCACCGCAGGGGTGTAGGGGCCCCCAAAGGGTCTGGGGACCACCCCAAAGGGTGCCAGGACCCCCCAAAGGGTGCTAGGACCACCACAAGGGTGGAGGGACGACCCCAGGGGTGTAGGAACCACCCCAAAGGGTCTGGGGACCACCCCAAAGGGTGCCAGGACCCCCCAAAGGGTGCTAGGACCACCACAAGGGTGGAGGGACGACCCCAGGGGTGTAGGAACCACCCCAAAGGGTCTGGGGACCACCCCAAAGGGTGCCAGGACCCCCCCAAAGGGTGCTAGGACCACCCCAAAGGGTGGAAGGACGACTCCAGGGGTATAGGAACCACCCCAAAGGGTGCCAGGACCCCCCACCAATGGCATAGGGGACCCACCCGAGGTGGTGGGACCCCCTCCTCAGGGCATAAGGGACCCCCTTAAGGATGCAGGGACCCTACCCAATGGCACAGGGACCCCTCCTCAATGGGTGCGGGAACCCCCCAATTGTACAGGGACGCCCCCAGGGGCACAGGGACCCTCCCGGGGCTGCAGGAGACCCCTCCCCATGGCACAGCTCCCCCCTCAAAGGACATGAAGACCCTCCCAGGGGTGCAGGAGCCCCCCCAAAGGGCACAAGGACCCTCCCAATGACACAGGGAACCTCCAAGGGCACAGGACCCCCTCCCAGTGGCACAGGGGACCCCCCTCAGGGTGGGTGACTACCCCCAAGGCCACAGGGACCCTCCTAAGGGTGCAGGGGACCCCCCTTCAGGGCACAGAACCCCCCCAATGGCACACAAATCCCTCCCTTGGACAGCATGGGGACCCCCTCCAGGACATGGGGCCCCCCCCAAAGAATACGGAGACCCTCCCAAAGGACAGAAGGACCCCCCAAAGGACACAGGGACCCCCCCAAAGGACAGAGGGACCCCTCCAGCCCCCCACCTGAAGGCAGTGAGGTACTCCACGTCCCCGATGGGGGGGTCCACGCCACCGGTCCAGGCGATGTTGATGTTGGAGCC
>NW_010193425.1:0-7329 GCF_000695765.1 Mesitornis unicolor | reverse complement strand
GGTGACCTGGCCTCCCCAGCGCCGACGGGACCGGGCTGGGGCCGGCGAGGGGCTCCGTGGTGGCCGGGACACGGAGACACGCGTGGGGCTGTGTGTGTGTGTGCCGAGTCCCCGACTGCACCCGAGTCCCGCAGGCTGTACAGCAATAAGAGTTATTTCTGACATTGAGCCCTTATTGAGAGTTTAAGGTGATCCTTTCTTAAAATACAGACGTTGCTTTTAAGCTTTTAACAAACTTTGGTTAAACATCGGTGGTATTTTGCGCGTGGCATTTTCCTACTTGTGTCTTGTTCCATGATTATTCTTATATCGAATGTCTGCAATGTATTTCTTGACCTAAGTGGCCTGCCCGTCTCACCCATCACGTTCCCAACCAAACTATTGGTATAATGAAAGTAGTGTTAATTTGATAGGAATGCATAGGAATTTCCCAATAGGAAATGCGTGTTGACATAAAGGTACAATTCCAAAATAATCCAGATTTTAAGACAGTGGAAGGTTGACTCACAGAGTCTGCTGTACGTGTGTGTATACGATGTAGTGTGAATTCTGGGGCTCCCAACCGTAAAAGCGGATCCTCTTTTAGCTTTGTGAAACTGCTTCCTGTCTGAAGCAACTTGGTTGAGGGTGCTCAGAACATCACTGACACGGAGTGGAAGAAATTCAAAGAGCAGCAGCACACGTAACCCTGGTCAGGCTGATCGGGTAAAAACCCTGAATCCTTTGAGAAATAACTTCAGAAAGGAGAAGGTAAAAGTTTTATCTCCCTTGATCAAAACTGACGGAGGTCAGCGTTGCCATGGCTGTTCACGGAACTTGTCAATACTGAGGCAGGAAAATGGGTAAATATAGTTGTCATTTAATCTCTCGCAGGAGGTCAGTGCCTGCACTTACTTCAGACTAATTAGCACGGGATTAATGGATCATCTCTCCAGTATCCAAATAAGCACCGCAAACTTTGATTGCCCTTGATGATTCACGCTCCTCCGGACAGCCGTAGTTTTTTAAAGTAGTGATAACTGTCCCCGCAGCCGCTGTCACTGTCCCCGCAGCCGGGGTCACTGCGGCATTGTGAGCTCCTCCAGGACGGGGCACGATTGCCCAGCGAGATGTGGGGTGTTGGGGTGTCACCAGCAGCCACCCTCTGCTGCGTGGAGCGGGCTCCGGCTGCTCACGTGCTCCAGTGTTACCTCTGCTTCAAAATGCTCTGGGGTTGGTGTCCCCACGTTGGCAACGTTAACCCGTGATGTAGCAGCCCTGGGTGGTTTGTAAACCCAAAGGTTCCTTGGGTTTGGTCCTGGGTTCGGTTTAGGGCTGTGTTGAAGTTTGTGGCTGCACCCTGACGTGTACCCACACGGGAGTTTTGTCCTCCCACAGCTCATCTGCCTCTTCCCTCCTGGTGTCAACCGCGAGTCTGCAGCAGCTTGACACGGTCCTATGATGCTAAAAAGTTTTAGGATTGCTTTATTGTTGCATTCCTGTGTTGTGATACTTCACCCCCCATCCCCTCCTTTGCCACTCTGCAGCAGAGGGAGGAAACTTTGATCACTGGCAGAGAGAGACAAAACCCATGAAAATACCCTCGTTTGGTTTGCTTTATGTGCAAAATCTGTGATAGATTTTTTAATAAAAGTCTGTCTGATCTTGTTAACGTGGTATCTCAGATCGTAACACTTTGAGGAAGTTAACTACAGACTTAACCAGGGACTGGCGTGCGTGTGAGCCCTTTGTCAAGCTCTAATAATTTCCTCCTTGGCGCTGTTCTGAAGCTCTTACTTTTGTCCAGATGCTCTTCCCCACATCTGCTCTGAGTCTCTGCCTGCCCTTATGCTTTCTGCCTTACCCTGCCTTTTAGAAGAAAACCAAAACTTTTCCTCTCTCCTTTCTTCGTGTTGGAATTTTAAACTGGCTGAGGTTGTGCTCTAGGGGAAAAGCATTTCATTACCTGCAAAAGTGATGTGCTTGTGAGGTAAAGGAAATGACAAAACTGTTTGAGCTTAGATCCGATATGGAAATATGCTTTAAATTTAGTTTAGAATAAAAATATCCCTACTGATTGTATGAATTTTCAGATATAAATTGGGGATGCCTGTTGGTTTCTTTCTGCCCTGTCAAAATCAGCTGAAGTAACCTCCCAGAATGACCGGGTCCGTCTCACTGCTCTTCATTTGACTCCCTAGGGCCCCCCACCAGCCTCTTCCAGCCGCCGCGGCGCCCAGGCCTGGGGACCGTCGGGAAACCCATCCGCCTCCTTGCCAACCATTTCCAGGTTCAGATCCCCAAGATCGACGTTTATCACTACGACGTGGATATCAAACCAGAGAAACGGCCCCGCAGAGTCAACAGGTACGGGCTGCTCGATAAAAAGAACCAAGGTATATCCCTCAGTGTGAGAAGAGCATACATTGCTAATTGTGTGTCTGCTAAAGGCCGCTGTGTCTCTGTGCTGTGGTTTGCAGCTGCTTAAGGTTTCAGTGGGTTATAGGCTTAATATTCACCTTATTAACTGTGTAAGACCATTGCTGGGTTTTCTGTTCTCCAACATAACTGGGGTGAATCCCTCTGCAGGGAGGTGGTGGATACGATGGTGAGGCACTTCAAGATGCAGATATTTGGGGATCGGCAGCCTGGCTACGACGGGAAGCGGAACATGTACACTGCACACCCGCTGCCCATTGGCCGCGACAGAGTGAGTGTCACTGGGGGCGGCTTGAAGCTGTTTTTCCTGTGGGAAAGCTGTTACGGTGTCATTGAAAAGTGTTCTTTTACTGCCATAAACCCAAGATACTGTCACCTCGTCAGAGTCTTGGAAACGACAGGCAGTGCTGGTCAGGGATCTCCAAGAACTTACTAGGGGCTTTACTGAAGTTTGTCTGGTTTTGGGTTTCCAGTCCCATCTCTCCGGTTGGAGGGTGTCAGTGGTGGTGTGCACTGATGTGCTGTGCCCCTCCAGTTGCAAGGAGGTTTTTTATTTCCCACCCTGACAGAAACTTCCCTTTCCTCTGTCCCAACCCCTGTTCTGTTGCTGAATGATAAAGCAGTTGTAGATGACAAATGTGCTGGTTGGGTTTGGCTGCGCCGTTGAGACGCGTCCTCCTATTCATAAGAGCGTGTGGCACCGGTGCTGTCAACAACCAGATCACCCTCGTGCTCTGGGTTGTGCACCCTGGCCCTAACATCACTGTTTGTATTCACCGGTCCCGAAACTTCACCCCATGTCCCCAGGGATGTGGTTATTGCTGGTACGGAGCCATAGGATGAGTTCACATCCCCGCTTTGGGCTGGCAGGGTGTGAGAACAACCCCAAGCACGGCGCTGGAACCGAGCTTTGTGCTTCCCAGCGAGTCGCTTTTTCAGCCAAAGGGAGTTTTTTTGCCTTCCCGGTGGGTTCACAAGACATCTTGAATTTAAAACATGACTCACAGCTCTCCGGAGCTTTGATGTCACCACACTAATTACTGCTTAAAATTTACACTTAAAGACACCTCGGCGCAGTTTCTCAGATGAATAAATTACAAGCTTTCAAAATCCTAGGGAAGCCATCTCTAATATTTTAAGAGAATCACACAAGCTAATTGTCAAAAATACAGATTTAAAGGATACTTAGGAGAGAAACGTGACGCTGCTCAGTGTTGGGGTGGTCTGCAAGCCATAACAAAACCCCGTGTTGAATTCTGTCCCTATCAGGTGGATATGGAGGTGACGCTTCCAGGAGAGGGGAAGGACCAGACCTTTAAAGTCTCCATTCAGTGGGTGTCGGTCGTCAGCCTTCAGCTGCTGCTGGAGGCGCTGGCGGGGCACCTGAACGAAGTCCCCGAGGATTCGGTGCAGGCGCTGGACGTGATCACCCGGCACCTTCCCTCCATGCGGTGGGTGCTCGGGGAGCCTCCCCGGCTGCGCGGTCCTGTGTCTCTCGATGTTGGCGTTAGTTCTGGCTCGCTGCTGTGCTGCGGTCGAGGTGATGAGGGATGCGGTTGTGTAACTCAACGCTTGCCTTACAAATTTGCACTAGAATAGGGAAATCTGATCTGAACTCAGGGCTTGGAGCTGCTGGTCATGTTTCTAACTGGAATTGGCTATAGCCTTTCTAACTGCCCTCCTGAAAGGCTTCATGTGCCTGCCATAAGCGAGCTCTAACAGCTCCAACATAGAAATTCACTGTACTTTTAAACACTATAGGCACGAATGTAAAAAGGTGTATCAGAAAGGAATGGTTGAAGTATCAATTTTTCCCTTTTTTAAAATTTATTTTACTTTTCCCAGGTACACTCCTGTGGGTCGCTCCTTCTTCTCCCCCCCTGAAGGTTATTACCACCCCCTGGGAGGTGGCAGGGAGGTCTGGTTTGGTTTCCACCAGTCGGTCAGGCCTGCCATGTGGAACATGATGCTCAACATCGATGGTGCGTAGGAAATCCTGTCTCAGCAACGTAACAGGCTTCTCGCTGCTCCTAAATTAAACGTCCTTTGTCTTTATCTTAGTGTCGGCAACGGCTTTCTATCGTGCCCAGCCCATCATCGAGTTCATGTGCGAGGTCCTGGACATTCAGAACATCAACGAGCAAACCAAGCCTCTCACAGACTCCCAGCGTGTCAAGTTTACCAAAGAAATCAGAGGTAAAGGCTTGTTCTAAAGCTGCTGCAACAAAATACGGGGACCCGCTCGTGTTACATTGTCTGGAAAATCCGCGAGGCGCTGGGGAAGCTGCGCTGCTCCTTTGGCCCTCGCCTCTCCCAGGGGTGACTCCCGTGCCTGCACTTATTTTGGGTGACTTTTGTGTTGGGTTTTCAGGTCTGAAAGTAGAGGTGACCCACTGTGGCCAGATGAAGAGAAAATACCGAGTTTGCAACGTTACCCGGCGACCAGCCAGTCATCAGACGTACGTACACAAGCGCTGTCTGGCAATTTTAACTGTCTTGAACCCATTAAATATGCCAGGTGTGTCGTTCATGTAGGAACAGCTGATGCTGGAGGTGAAGCTGCTGTGTGGCTTGACCAGAATGTTCAATCTTGGTGCAGCAGGGGAGCAGTGTGGGTTTAGGCCACTGCTTTATTTCCTTCGATGCAGGAAAACTGAAGCTGTATCCTGACTTGTAAATACAGCTGTCAAAGGCTCTGGTTTTTAAAATAGCCATAAGGAATTCAGTATATAATCTATATATAAAACCCTGACATAAAGAAGAGATCCGCTAGCTAAGGAAAATAAGTGTTTCAAGCATTTCTAGTCTGGAATAGATTTTCCATCCCGTTTTTTCCTTTAAAAAATAAATCTTGCAAATTCTAACCAGAACAAATGTCCTTTATAGGTTTCCTCTGCAGCTGGAAAATGGGCAGGCTATGGAGTGCACAGTAGCTCAGTATTTTAAGCAGAAGTACAGTCTGCAGCTAAAATACCCTCACCTTCCCTGCCTGCAAGTGGGGCAGGAACAGAAACACACGTACTTGCCGCTGGAGGTAAGGGCCTGGCCGTCTCCTGCCTTGCGGTCCAACCCCTGTTGGAGGCTGGCGCGCCACCCCTCGCTGTTCCCATGCAGGTGTGCAACATCGTGGCAGGGCAGCGGTGCATCAAGAAGCTGACGGACAATCAGACCTCGACCATGATAAAAGCAACCGCCCGATCCGCGCCCGACCGACAGGAGGAGATCAGCAGGCTGGTGAGTGGTTTTCCAGCCAGACCCACGGCGTTGGTCACTTCTTATGGCTCTCCCAAAGCATTGTCACACACACAATGAGAGGCAGAATGACCAGGAACTGCGGAAGTTCAAAGATCTGACTTCTTTAGAACAACCTTTCTATTTAGAACAGACAGAGCCAGCTGAAGCATTGGGTGTTGTTACAGAAATGCTTTTCTTGTCGCCAGGTGAAAAGTAACAGCATGGTTGGGGGACCCGACCCGTACCTGAAGGAGTTTGGCATCGTTGTCCACAATGAAATGACGGAGCTGACGGGCAGGGTTCTGCCAGCACCGATGCTGCAGTACGGAGGCAGGGTGAGTCTTGTAAAATACCTTGGCCCGAGGTTATTTAAATTCATTAAATTCCACGTATCCCCTCATAAGGCTCCCTGTGTACAAGCACTCTACAGCCACAGCCAACACAAAGCAGCTTTTATCTTTAATTTGCCTCTGGTTTTTACCTAGAACAAGACGGTGGCCACACCAAACCAAGGCGTGTGGGACATGAGAGGGAAGCAGTTCTATGCTGGCATTGAGATTAAAGTTTGGGCCGTTGCCTGTTTTGCTCCTCAGAAACAATGCAGGGAAGACTTATTAAAGTAAGTATTCTCCTGCTTACTCAGGATACTTATTTCAAGGTTTATTTTTTGCGTGTTTCTGAAAGGCGATACGCAGTTTAAGTTGATTTTAATGAAATTAATAGCACAGAGGGGAAATGACAGTTCTGCGGTGTCTTAAAGACTCAGTTTTTATCTTTCCTTTGCAGGAGTTTCACGGACCAGCTGCGCAAGATCTCCAAGGACGCGGGGATGCCCATCCAGGGCCAGCCCTGTTTCTGCAAATATGCCCAGGGCGCAGACAGCGTGGAGCCCATGTTTAAACACTTAAAACTGACCTACGTTGGGCTGCAGCTGATCGTGGTGATCCTGCCCGGGAAGACGCCTGTGTATGGTAGGGACAGGAGGCTGTAGAGTGTGAATCTGTTGTATGGCAAGTGGGCATCTTCCTGTGCACTTCAGGGGTGGGGAGGAGGCAGAGCAGGCAGCGTGCTCTGTTTAAAATGGGTTTTTGGAGATGGGTTTGTCAGGCCTGACTGGAGGATTTGTTACCAAAGAGTGAACTGAACCTTTGTCAGTGAAATTTAAGGATCTGAATTGCAATAACACTTGAAAAATATTAAGATGGAGCTGCTGACTGTGAGGCCATTGGAGCCACTGAGTTGTGTTTCTGCCGCAGCCGAGGTGAAGCGCGTCGGGGACACCCTGCTGGGAATGGCCACGCAGTGCGTGCAGGTCAAGAACGTGGTGAAGACCTCCCCGCAGACCCTGTCCAACCTGTGTCTGAAGATAAACGCAAAGCTCGGGGGAATCAACAACGTGCTTGTGCCGCATCAGAGGTGAGACTGAACCTAAAGCTCTCCTTGAAGGCTGGGTTGTCAAGCAAAACCATCTCAGAACACTAAACACTTGTGACTTTGTCTGCCTTCGGCCCTTCCCTTTCCACTTTCTGTTCTCTGGACTGTAAGAGCTCCAGGCAGAGATCTTTGTCCTTAAAGATCCTGACAGGGCTTTAGTTCTGTTGAGTGACTTGGATGTATCTTCCTTGGTTGTAATTTTATTTTCCTACTATTATCATTATCATCATCATCATCATCATC
>NW_010193424.1:3608-3996 GCF_000695765.1 Mesitornis unicolor | reverse complement strand
ATCTCATCACTGCCTACCTGAAAGACCATCAGCGGGTAGTAGTGAGAGGGTTTAACTAGGGTAGGGAGTTTTCTCTGAATGTCCTTGATCCTGGCTCTTGGGAGCCAGCAGACTTCCCTGAGGAGTGGGTCTCATCTGCAAATAGGACCTTCCACTCCCTTCAGAAGGGAGTCCCCTATGATAAGGACCCGTCTGTCTTTCTTACTTGAAGATGTTTTTATGCGTGGCTTCCTCTGATTGACCCTTGGCGGTACCTCCAAGCTAGGCGAGTTGCCTTCTTGCTCTTTGTTCAGTTCCCCTTGCAGGACATCATACCTGTTTTGCAAGGACACCTGGGAAGGTGGAGCAGTTACTGGGAGTGGTACACGCCTGCCACGCCCGTTGGGCC
>NW_010193424.1:943-3445 GCF_000695765.1 Mesitornis unicolor | reverse complement strand
TCACACTCCCTGATCGTTCCCAGCCTACTTCCCTCCTCCCTGAGCTCCACCACTATGCAGAGGAGCTCCTCTACTTGGGCACACCTCCCACAGGAATGCTCACTGCTGCCATCCAACATCGGCGTAAGAGCAGGGCACACCTGGGTGGCGGCATGCTCCCACGGTTGCTCTGTCTGGCAAGCTGCGTCTGCCTTTGTGGGTGCATGGCTGAGGGAGGCCATGGCTCTCTACCTGGTTGTAACCATTGCTCACCGACTGATCTGGCCAAACCTCAGCGCCCTGCCTGCGCGGACTGCTGCGCGAACTGCCGCGCCATGCTCTGTTTGCCCGTCCTGTTCACCGCGCTCCGGGTCACTCGCGCTCCCTGGGGACTGCTTTTCTACCTGGGGGGCTTAACCATCACTCCTGTCCCCACCCACGGTGAGTCAGCGCTGACCGCCGTCAGGAGCTCACATTTCCCTCTCTGGGAGGGAGGCTGGGGCACCCTCTCTCTCCCTGCGCTTTTTTGCCTTTGCACTTTTTTTTTGTTTTTTTTGTGGGTTTTTTTTGGGTGGGTTTTTTTTGGGGGTTTTTTTTTTCCCCGCGGTTTAGCCGCTTTTGGCACTTCAGCAAGGTCCCCCAGTGTGATCCTCCGCATGATCCTCCTCTCTGGAGCCCTTCACCTCGGTGACTTAATACCATATACCAAATGATAGAAATTCTGAACTGAAAATCATGCTGGGGATGAAGAGCAGAATAGCAGGAACAGAGCAGAAAAGGAGATCTATCCTTAGCCTTGATATTTTTGCATATGTGCTGAAAAGAAGCAGAGGGGAGATCACAGAAATAAGTTACACCAAACGTGCTTGAGAAATGAGCTCAGTTGGATTGAGACATCCAGATTTTCTCCACTGAATACCAAAAGGTTTCTTTTTTTTAGTACAAAAAAGTTTATTGTTTTATATTCTGCCTGCAATGAAAATTCCAGAAGAAAACCTTTCCCCTGGCTGATACCTCCTGGAAGCTGAAGTTGTCTCTCATCTTCACGACAAGCAAGGCTCAGGAGCACAAAGTGCCAAAGGAGGAATTACACAAGAGGGATCCAGTATTCATAGCTCTATCCCAAACTCTGCTGGGACCTTGTGGAACGGTCCTTCTCCGCAAGTCAAACCACCTATCAGCTCCTTTCCAGCATAGCTGAAGATCACAGCTGTGTTTTGCTTCCTCCTAGGGTGGTGATCCTGCAAACCAGCTTCCACATGGACCAGCCAGGCAAAACCAGTGCCACCCTTCACGCCGGAGCACATAACAGGCCAAGGACTTCGAAAGCCTACAGTATCAGAGGAGGAATGTCAGCAAAAATGCTGTGCAGGAAAGGCACATTGTCCTTACAACAATCCTTCTCCCAGAGGAGGTCATTAACCTCTATGTTGCAGATTTACGTAAAAAAGCTAAGGAGGGAGCAGAGGCCTCATTTGCCATGTGACCGATAATCACGCCAGCAAGTTTTGTACTGTTCATTTGTTCCATTGTCCTCTCAAAAAATTATGGCTATCTGCAAGACTTGCAAAAACCCATGCTTTTAGATGAATCTGTGAGCAAGCAATGAAAGAAATGGGCCCAAACTGCTCTGACTTCAGACATGCGGGGTTGTTCATGTGCTCCTCCAATACACATAGCCAGATTTCTCATGGCCATGGGAGAGGTAACCACATAACGGTGCTGGAGAAGACAGGTGCTTTCAGACATGTCACAAAGCCAATCAAGAAATAAATTCTTCTGGGAACCCATCCAAAAGCATTCAAAGGAAAACTGAGAATCATATATACACTCAGAGGAAAAGGGCCAAAGACCTGTTTATTCAAAATAATCACAGGCAAATAAGTGATTACACCTCAGAGGACACACATGCCTGTTCTTCCTTCCCTGACTAAATCATGGACTAATCTTTCTACAATATGGTTATCTGTAACAAAGCAATGCCTTTTGCCTACAAGGACTTGGCTCTGTTTCACCTGTCGTGGTTTAGGGCTGCGCCGGCAACTAAATCCTGGAAAAACACTCTCTATTAACCTCACTCCCCTCCCCAGAAAGGAAAAGAGAAAAAGTGAGAGAGACAGAAACATAGTTGAATGAGTCACACAGCTGGAGTGCCGCAATAGATGGGTATAAGCTCTTCAGAAGGGATAGGCAAGGAAGGAGAGGCGGTGGGGTGACCATGTATGTTAGGGAATACTATGACTGCCTAGAGATTAGTGACAGTGACAACAGGGTTGAGTGCCTATGGGTGAGAATCAAGGGGAAGGCCAACAAGTCAGATATCATGGGGTGGTGCCCTGCTGGACCTGCTGTTTGCAAACTGAGAAGGTTTTGTGGAGGATGTAATGATTGGAGGCTGTCTTTGGCATAGTGATTACAAAATTATAGAGATTTCAATCCTTGGAGAATCACAGAATCACACAGAATATTAGGAGTTGGAAGGGACCTCAAAAGATCATCTAGTCCAACCCCCCTGCCAGAGCA
>NW_010193424.1:0-316 GCF_000695765.1 Mesitornis unicolor | reverse complement strand
CGTGGTTTAGGGCGGCGTTGGCCACTAAATCCTGGACAGACGCTCTCTATTAACCTCTCTCACCTCCCAAGAAGGGTAGAGAAAAGTGAATAAGGGAGAGAGACTTTACGGGTTGGAAAATAAAACTAACAGGTCTAATAAAACAATAATGCTAATACTACAGGATTATAATGCAAATAGGAAAATAATGAAATATATACAGATATGTACAAATATATATACAAAACCAACATAAAATCCTACCCCCACCCTCCCTCAATGAAGATTACATCACCAGAGGCTGTAAGATGTGTCAGTCTGATTCATGTTAAGGGGA
>NW_010193423.1:0-12124 GCF_000695765.1 Mesitornis unicolor | reverse complement strand
TGGCAGCTGCCATTTTGCGTTCTGGCGGTGGGCCTCGGCTCGTTTGAAGCCGCCCCAGGATTAGCAGTGGCAAAGCATCCGCAGCATTACGTTCCCACTCACCTCCACCCTTGGGCTCCGGTGAAGGGGCCGTTGCTGAGAACGCTCCCCTCAATGCACAAGTACCAAATTCTGCTCTTATGCAGAGCTAGAAGTCAGATGGTGCCTGGTGGGAGCGAGCCCTGGGCATGAGGAGTCCTGTCCTGCACCCTTGCCAGCTCCCAGTGGGGCCTGCTGCTTAATTGTGTAAACCAAATGGTTTTGTATAATAAAACAATTAAGCAATTCCACCTCAGTAATGACGCCTTTCATGAACCCAACATGTATGGTTGGTTGACATCTGTCAATCCCAAGCCTAAGTATTTTAGTCTCTGTAACAGGCTGCATTGAAACACTGAAACAAGCAAATATCAAGCACAGAGCTTCCATTTTAAGTTACTTGTGAGATACTGCTGTGTTCCTCTATGCGGCCAAAGATTTGAGGAAGAAACATGAAAAAAATAATGAAAAAAAATTCCAGAGTCCCGTGTGACGATCGCATGCGGAGAAGTATTTCATTCCTTATAATTTCTTCATGTTCTATACATCCCTGAAAGAAAGAGAAAAATAGAAGCACGTGAGGGAGAGAGTGATGAGCAGATCCGGTACAGAAAACCTGGGAATATGAGGACAGGCTGTGGGTGAACTTTCTGGTTGAAATGGCAGGCAAAATCGCTGTCTCCTAGGATTTGATTTTGTTGGGGAAACAGGGCTTCTTTCAGTCTGGGTTGGCATCAAAAATCTTCCAATTGCTTTGCTTTTGAAAAGTAATAAAAGCCTCATTGCAGGAAAGGAAAATTTGACTCGCCCAGGTCCTGAGCCCAGGTTTTGTATTAAACTAAAGCCTAAGTCTGGCAGAACAGTCAGACCGTTTCCGTCCCCGAGCTCTGGATGGCAGCAGATGCGAATGTACTTGAACTGGAGACAGGCTACAGCAAGGGATGAGCTCCGCAGCCGGCATTTTTTTCTGAACTCTCCTCTGGTAGCTCTCAGCTCCCTTATCTCCCCAGCAGCGGAGGAGAAATTCATGCAGAGAAAAATGTTATTCCCTGCCAAAGGGAAGCTTTCCTTCGGCTTCACCACTGACTTCTCGGCCAAAGACACATTATGCTTGGGCAGAGCAGTGATTTCAAGGTCCAAATAGTCTGTATACAGGCTTGTTTGTGCACCCATCCCTTTACACATGCACCCGCATGCATATCAGACAAGTTTCTCACATTGAACATGACATTTCTACAGTAAGCATTTTCCTATACATTCAGGGCTGTACGTCTCGTCTTTGCAGCACAGCAGCCTCTTTTCTGCAGCTTTTTTTTGCACTTCTCAGCCTTGTGGTTGTGAACAGGAGTAAGGAGCAGCATCACCCTGCCCTGCAGATGGGAGCAGACCAGTGTGGGAGCTGTACAGACACAGGGACTCCTGCTGGAAGACACCCTCCAGCAGCGCCATGGGCCAGCCACCTCAGTAAGCCTGCCCAGGGCCTGCCTGCCGCTTCACCACAACCTGGCACAGATGTTGTCTCTGCTCAAGAAAAAAAAACCAAACATATTTGAATATTTTTTCCATGCAAGCAAATGCATGGGCACAGCTCTATGCATCTTGCTGTATGCAAAATAACAAATGTGTGTGTCGTGGTTTAGGGCTGGCCACTAAATCCTGGCCAGACGCTCTCTGTGAGCACCTCTGCCCTCTCCAGAAGGGAGGAGAAAAGAGAATAAGGGAGAGAGACTTTATGGGTTGGAAAAGAAAACTAACAGATTTAATAAAACAATAATACTGATACTACAGGATAATAATGTGAATAGGAAAATAATGAAATCTATAAATATATGTACAAATATATCTACAAAACCAACACAAAATCCTCCCCCAATGATAATGGCATCCCCAGAGGCTTTGGGAGCACTGGAAAAGTCCCAGTGTGGACCCAGCAGCAGTGGGAGCTGATGCAGGAACACAGGGATCAGGATCAGAGGCAGCCGAAGCACAGAAGCAGAGGCAGCCGAAGCAGCAGGGTCTGCTGGGCCTTGGGCCATTGCAGGGGTGGAGAGGGAAGGAAGGGTCAGGGATGGAAGAAGGGTCCAGACCCTGGTGATCCCTGGGCTTTACACCGAGTGTGACGTGTGTGGGATGCAATACCTCATTGGGCAGGTTTGGGTCTGCTTTTTCCCCCATAGGTGCAGACACAGCACCCATGGTGAGACAGTGGCCTTGAGATTATCAGTTGTAGCAGCACATACTTGAAAACCATGCTGCTGGTTTTCAGCAAGTTCAGCCACTTAGAAGAGACTGAGCTGAAAAGCAAAATCACCAAATAGAAAATGAGTTCTGTTTAGCTCAAACCAGGACAGTGAGGAATTAAAAAATAGCATATACCTGCTGAGAATCCAAAGGCTACCCTAAGTAATAATTCAATACAAATGTGGTGGGAATAACCTGATTTTCCCAGGTGGCCTGCAACACACAGCAGTCAACATTGTAAACTGTCATCTCTGCCTGAGGAATTCAATGCATGCTGCAGGAGGAGTTGCTGAGGAATGCACTAAGTGGATTCACACCACTTTCCAAATGCACCTGGCTGGGCCAAATGAGATGGCTAATGGAAATGGTATTGAATAAGCAGCTCTGAAGGGAGGAAATCATGCAGAATAGATAGATTTGTTATCACTGTAACAGTATCTGTCTAATGGTTATTCAAAATAAACACAAAGATCCACAAAACCTGAATCAGCACCTCCTAAGACTATCAAAGGTGAATGACGTAGCTGTTTCCCAGAAGCAAAAAGTACTGAGGAATTCAACAAATGAAACTCCAGTAGGCTATGCAACCTCAGGGGACTATTGCATAAAGAACGGGCTTTATCATGAGGTGGTAAGAGGGAAACACTGGGATTGAACAGGAAACTGTTACGGTGATACAGGATTATTGAGATGTTTAGGGGAAAAAGGCCAAAGACAAGGAAGGGAGCAACAAAGGTATATCAGGGAAGAAGAAAATAGATGGAGGTGGATTGGAGAAGGGGAATAGAAAGGACCGTTTGCATGTAAGCAGGCTGCTGGTCAGTATGTTTGTGTGGCTGAGCCCTGTGACTGCTTACTACTGTGTGTCCTATCTTATGGTTAAATTCTGGTTTTAACTGTTTTCCACACGCTTTTCCTCTCTATTCTGTGTCTGTGCATATGATCTGCTCATGAACTCCAAGGCAGTTGAATGAGCAGATACTGGGCAGACCCATGAAGGTTCCCTGGGCACGCATCACAGAATCCCAGAATGTGAGGAGTTGGAAGGGACCTGGAAAGCTCCCCCAGTGCAACCCCTGCCACAGCAGGATCACCAGAGCAGTCACACAGGAACACGGCCAGGGCTTTGGGGGTCTCCACACAAGGAGACTCCACAACCTCTCTGGGCAGCCTGGGCCATGCTCCAGAACCCTCACACTCACAAACTTTGGCCTCATCTTCAGCTTGAACCTCCTGTGCTCCAGCTTGGGACCATTGCCCCTTGTGCTGGCATTGGCCATCCCAGAGCAGAGCCTGGCTCCTTCCTCCTGACACTGCCCTTTCCCAATGGATCCCCAGGAATGAGGGCACCCCTCAGGCTCCTCTGCTCCAAGCTCAAGAGCCCCAGCTCCCTCAGCCGCTCCTCAGCAGGAGATGCTCCACTCCCTGCAGCATCTCATCTCTGTGGCCCTGCTGGACTCTTTCAAGCAGTTCCTGTCCTTCTGGAGCTGAGGGCCCAGAACTGGACACAACCAACAATCCTTCGAACCAGGACTGGACTGCCTGCACGTGTGGTGTGGGTCTCTGTAAAACTCAGGCTGAGAACGGGCAGGAGCAGGACCAAGGCACCTAACACTCTCCATTTGTAGGATAAAGGACTTGATGCCAAAGGTGGCATCTTTGTTTTTGTTGTGAATTTCTCTAAAGCACCTATCTGTGACGAATCCATCAGCATACGTACACATTAGAGCATACGAGGCTACCAAGAATCACAGAGTTAAGCCTCTATAGTTTGTCATATTAAATACCATACTTCAAAACGTATGAAGAAGTAACCCACTGACTGTTGAAATCAGCAGAGAGATTCATACAGACTCCAGGAAGCTCTGAATTGGGCTCATGCACATCATGGCAAGGTTACTTATCATTCCCATGCAACCTCCCCAGTATTATTATGAGGATTACTGCTGTCCTGTATGTCATTTTGTCACCGAAATCGGGAATAGAAAACCCTCTTAACACCAAGGTAGCATGAAGAAGCAGCCATTCGTTATTCAACATCGGGTGTGAGGGGTGTTATTTATTCCATCCAAGCTCACACTAGTACGGTCACTTTTCTTAGCAGATTTATACACAAAAGTTTCAGGATTACTCAATCTTAAGTTACAATGATTGGTTGCAATTTAAATATGGTTATAATGCATTTAAATATGTGCTTAATCATTCTCAAATCAACTGTGCTTGCGTACAAGGGGTCTTCCGGTGGTCCCTGGCGGGTCTGAAGAGGCACTTACTGTTCTTGCTTTCTGACTTTATTTATTAATCCCTTGGTTTCCCTTATCAACCAGTGTCTCCCAGTCTATCTGCAGCCCTTCAAAATGTACTGTGTGCCAAGAGGTTTCGGCTCCAATTACTAAGTTGGCTCCAATTATAAAGAAAACATGTATTGTACCGGCCACTGGCTTCAACTCTAAAAGACACCGTGTCCTTTAGTACGTGCCTGCTTGAGGCCCCTTGTAAGAGTTTCACCATCTGAGGAAGTTATTGACAACAGAGGTGGTTGTTATGGGGACAGCAGTCTGACAAAGAAAAGGGGGTGTGTGATAAAGATAGCATCCAATTATGAGAAATTTGTTCTCATACCAACAAGCGCTGGACAGAAGAGGATGTGCTTTCACATACAGCCCTGCAAACACACTGATATATTCTGGCTTTTCAAGTTCTTGCCCCAGAACCAGAGGAGAAACTGGATCTGGGGCAGAGCAAGGCTGCAGCAGGTATAACAACCAATTTTTTGGATTCAGTACAAAGAGGTCAGCAAAAGCGTATTATTTTAGACTTAATTATGATCAATGGGCCACTGTTGGTTTCAGGCTTCTTAAAACAAAGGCTCCTTCTTTCCTCCCTGCAGGACTCCGAAAAGGGAAAAAAATCTAAGTTAAGCAAAGCAAAACAAAAAGGAGGCACAAGAAAAGAAAGGGAACAGACCAGTATTGTACGTTCATTCCTGATGATCCGAAACACCAATGTTTCAGTTCAGTGTAGCATCTCCCGTGCTGCTCTTCGGTCCATGTTCTGCTGCTTCCATGGGATTGTTTTCTTGTCATGTTTTCCTTTTTTTTTTTAATTCTTCAGAGCAGCGCAGGGATAAGGGAACGATCTGTGATTTCTCCAAGGACACGCAGCAGCAGCACGGTTATTGCGAAACACAGCTCCTCTGTAGCTCGGTGCTGTAGCTACCCACGCCCTCTCCTCCTCTTTCCAAGCGCTGTGCTTTCTTCTCCTCTCTCATTTCAAGCATTGTCTAAAACCTGAAGACGTTTTGTAACCTAAAAAGTACTGAATTGCATCTAAAATTACTAAATTACATCAAAAAATGTTGTAAAATACCTATCGATCCCTGCTAACAGCGGTCAGCAACCAAGTGCTACCAGTTGTGGAGTCCTAACACCAACAAGTCCTCCGTGTTTCATTGCTGTGGAGCTGATCTAAATTTCATTGGCAGTAAGAGGAGAGGGGATTTCTTCTGGCCTTTCATGAAGGATCTCATCTCTTAACTCTGTTTAGAGCAGCGGTGATTGACACAACCTTTAAATTTACAGGAGCACACCATATATATATTTTTATATATATGTATATATAAATTTTCAACATACATCTCCACTGTTATTTTCAGGAGGTGGCTTTCTTTGCATTTTAGGATGATGGGGAGTGGGGCGGGAACATGAAAATTACACTGATGTCTTTTTAGCACACGAAATCTAATTCCCCTTTTTTCTTCTTCTATATTAACATAGATGCAGGTCCTTCCATCTGAGCCTCGCAGAAGAACCATGGTAACCATCCAGAGCCATGCTGATTTCTGTGGGCTCTTCTGTCTGTCATCTCAGTGTAAATCAGAGCCATAATATAGAATTTCCATCGTTGAAATATTATGGTCTCTGGATGTATGTGTTGTACAACACAAGTGTTAAAAAAAATCCCTAAAACTCAGCAGAAGGGAGTGGAAACATCCTATTGCAGAAGCATCCTATTGCAGAAGCATATTAATCATGTTATCCCTTCCTACAGGAGGAAAAAAAACCCACAACACTTAGAATATAGATTAAAAGTCAACCAAACTTAACAAACTTCTTCATGTAGCTCCTTAACAGAAAAGCCATGAAGCTTTCAAATACGCCATAGCTCAGACCTGCTGCAGCCCCATCAGCACCCCACAAGCAGCAATGGGCACTCACCAGAAAAAGTAATTGCTTCTGGGTCATGGTAGAACACAGGAGAGAGGGCAGCAGAACCCATTTCAGGCTTTGGTTTGGTTTTGGCTTGATTTCCAACTGCTGGTTGGCTGGGAATAGAGAGAGGATATCAGCTTCATTATCACACATCCCTAGAGGAAGAAAGATCTGTGCAGAGCATCTTACCAGTAATTGGGAAATTATCAGTGAAGTGCCTTGCTTTTCTTGCATGCAAATACTTCTGAGCAGTTATTTATGCTTATTGCTTACTTTTACTTTAGGGTCTTGTTGTTATCTCACCTGGCAGGAAGGTGCTGCTTAGAGGAGCCTGAGGGGTGCCCTCATTCCTGGGGATCCATTGGGAAAGGGCAGTGTCAGGAGGAAGGAGCCAGGCTCTGCTCTGGGATGGCCAATGCCAGGACAAGGGGCAATGGTCCCAAGCTGGAGCACAGGAGGTTCAAGCTGAAGATGAGGCCAAACTTTGTGAGTGTGAGGGTTCTGGAGCATGGCCCAGGCTGCCCAGAGAGGTTGTGGAGTCTCCTTGTGTGGAGACACCCAAAGCCCTGGCCGTGTTCCTGTGTGACTGCTCTGGTGATCCTGCTCTGGCAGGGGTTGCACTGGGGGAGCTTTCCAGGGCCCTTCCAACTCCTCATACTCTGGATTCTGTGGAGCTGTGCAGGACTGCACTGGGCTGTTTGCCCTATAGCCCCCACACTGGGCGAGTCAGTGCTGCGTAGGTGCCCTAAGCAGACAGACCCATTGCTCATGGCCCTTTTCCCATCACTCAGCCCACCCATGTACTGGAGCACCCCTTTCTATTGCCTGTTGCGCGCCCGTTTGCTCCCATGTCAGAGATTTCTGTGCCATACTCACTGCCTACCCTCCCTGCCCGTCAAAGAAAAACCCAGATAAGACATATGATTGACACAGACATACATATTCATTGCAAATGTATTTCAAGATATAGGAACTATATATTCTATATAGGAACTTAAGTACCAGAAAGGGCACAAACCCAGTTTTCCCACAATAAACTTTGCATTTCAGTAGATTTTATGCACATGCCCGCTCTCACACACACGGCAGCTGAAATAGCAATGTGCCATTCACAGCAAGGGTTTATTCTCACTGTTTTCCTAGGAAGTTTGGCCAATGCATATACTTCTGAAGCACTTTTTAGATAGAAGCAGCACATATGAGAAACTGTGAGGTTCCAGGATAAAAAACATGAAGATAAATAACACTTGCAGCATACAGCAGCAGTCAGACTGCTTATCTCAGAGCATAAAGGCATGTGTATATACATGCTCCTTTAAAAGAAAAGTCACCATTAACCAGGATACTGTTGCTGTGACTGAAGACAAGAATGCTGCACAAGAGATATGAAAAAGCATGTCATTTTCTAGGGAAAAAATAAATAACTGGGTGATTTTTCTTCACACAGCTCAAGTGGCTGAGTACTTCTAAGGCCAAAGATCTTTCTAGTCTTTCTTGTGACTATAGTTTAAATAGGCAAATCCATGGGCTCACTACAGAAAGAAAAAAAGGAGCCTTAAGAGGAAAGTTCCATGAACTCACAGAGAGTTTAAAAATAAGTAAGAAAAAATAGGGGAGGGGGAAGTTGAGGGTATGTTTATTTGCACTTGCAGGCCACTTTCTGAGCCTCTGCTCTTGAACCTTACTCTTGAACTTTTCAGTGTGACTCTGAGCCACGTTTTTAAATCATTTTGAATTTACTGTTTTGTTTTTTAAAGCTCGAGTTGCCGTGCTCTCTCGAGGCAGACTGCAGAGGCGCACAGCACGCACTGCTGCAGGATTTGTGATGGAATCACCAGAGTGCCGATGTGCAGCTGGACATAGCATTTCAGAGCCTTTTTCCTGTGCTTCTAAAGCAGTTCATTCGCCACGTGGCCCAAGACATCCCGCCGTGGGAGTGCTCAGCATCTTTTTCTCTAAATTATGCTATGTTGGTGAGTATTACCAAAGAGCTGGACTGCAGGAGGTGTTTTCCCATAGTGCAGGCAGGGAAAGTTGCCATCTGATTGTGCTGGATTTATGATGCAGTCTGTACACTGTGGCACGCAGTCAAACTCTTATCTAACGGTTCATTTCCAAGTTACTGACATTTTATAGAGGAAGCACTACGTTGTTTCATGAAAACAAGGCACATATGCAGAATCCTTTAGTATAAGAGAAGAAAACAGCTCCAGCATCTCTCTCACACCACGTCCGTGCTGCTTCGCATGCACTCCGAGGTTGACAGGAATTTCAGCAAACCCTTTACCATTCAAGGCTCATAAAACCTGCATATGCTCCACACGTTTCTGGACCAGGTTTGTGCATGCATTGAGCATAATCCGAAAATTTAACGCTGAAAATAATTCTTCTCTGTGCTTTCCAGTTGTGGTGCTTTGAATTAAGCTGCGCTGAGGAGCCCCACATCCGACCATCCTGGTTTCTGACAAACATCTGATGCTTACACACTCTGTTAGCTCAATAGTTGTGCTGTTAAACCCACTTTGGAGCCTTGATCCGGGGACGGGGTAGGTTTATTCACTGCAAGAAGTGGGTGCTGTGCCACCCCCTTGCCACCCTCCCATGCGTGTCAGCAGCCAGGGCAGCAGCTCTGAGGGTGTCAGGGCATGGCAAGGATGGAGGTCTCACATGCCCCCAGCTCTGCCCTGCGAAACTTCACTCCAAGCTCCAAAAAATGACTCCTGCCCTCATAACTCTGCAGTTATGTCTCCAGACAGCGGCTTCTGCTGAGCCCAAAGCAGCTCGTCCAGAAAACGATAGAAAGCATCTGCTCAGTACCAGCTTTTGCTACCTCGTCCTCTTTCTTCTATTACACTACAAAAAGAGTGCTGGCCACCTCTCAGAAATCCCAGTGAAACATGGGATTTCACTCAACCTCATGCTCCAGGGTCATACACGTCCCAGGCACGTGTTTCCAGTCAGCCTTATCATCTGTGGTCCCAATCCAGGAGCTCTTGAAATTCAGATAACCTCATATAACTGCCTTTGGAAGTCTTCACACAAATGGACACTTGTTTTCTGCACAGGTGCACCCCTTTTTTGAGGGCTTTTTAAAATCTCACCCTTTTACGTGCAGCCATGCAAACAGCTGGATCAGCTCTCCTGAAAGAGGAAGGGCAGCAACGAGGATCGGGGGCTGTCAGGGGCTTCAAAGGCAGGTTTTCCCATCTATTTTTGCTACCAGGGGACATGTATCCTTAACTCCCTCCAGGTTAATGGATTCATCACTGAGATTCCCCTGCACAAAGCCCATAAGTAACTTAGGGAGCTATGGGAGGGAGCCATGAAGATTTGTATTTGTTCTTTCTGAGCGGAGTACGTTAAGCATTCTGGGACAGAAAGGTCAAATAAGGATTCAAACAAAATTAAATGCATTCATTCCCCCTTCCTGCCAACATTTACCACCCAACCCAGCCAGCTCCAGCCATGGATGCTGGTGAACTGGCTTTATTATGGGCTCTGATCCAAATCTTCTGAGAGATCTCTCTCTTCATTTCTCTTCTACCCCAGTTACGGCTCCAGCAACCACAGGTGAGCAAGCAGAGAGCTACCAGCACAAGGGATGTCTGCTCATGTATTTTAACATGAGAGGCAAAAGACCAGTGCAGACACACTGGTCTAGCAGTTTCTCCTTTTCTCTGGGCAACAAGTCCTCTTTGCATAGTTTTATTAAGAAGTATAAACTCTCCAAGATACATCTATACACCAGGGGAAGGAGAGTGAAAGCACCAATCATTAAAGCACCAAACCACAATACCACTTTCCATCCAAGTTATATAAAATATTTGCAATATTTCTTGGCACCACAAGCATGGGGAATATCAGAGCCACCTACTAGCAAAGGAAGATGGAGTTCCTGTGTGTGCAGTCAGGGCAGCCAGCAGCAGCAGGGAAGGTATTTTCACAGACATTTGGAGTAGGGAGCCTCAGCAGCCCTTGCTGACGTCCATGCCACTGCTAATCAGACCAGACAAATTAAAGGCAGCCCTGGAACATCACCCTGTGCTGTGATCATACCCTCCCTTGGCATATACGTGTACCTCAGATGAAAAGGTCAGAGATCCCAACGTATTTATTTATGTAGAATAGAAACCAGACTGCTGTTAAACTCGGGACAGGGTCACCTGGGACGTCAGCTGTAGGATGCGGGGTTTTGAATCAGAGCTTCACGTCTTCTCAGATTAAGTTCACCCGAGGATCTGAGTAAGGATGGGGAAAAATAAAGTTGTTTATGAAGGCCTATAGCCCTGACAGGCCTGATCCTTGCAGCAAATTGAAGAAATGTGTAAACTGACCACAACAACCTGCCCAGGATCCATCCAGCCTAGCGAGGGCAGTGCCAGAGCAGCAGCCTCTCCACAGACCTTCACCACGTCCCTCCTCCAAGAAGACACACAAGCTGTCCACTTACAGCCACTTCCCAGATGATCTAAGTCACAAGAAAAGCAAAGCCAAGAAGGCCAACGCCATCCTGGGCTGGATGAGAAGGGGTGGTTGTAGGGCAGAGAGGTTCTCCTGCCCCTCTGCTCTGCCCTGCTCACACCACAGCTGCAATCTTGTGTCCAGTGCTGGGCCCTCAGCTCCACAAGGACAGCAACGGCTTTCAAGACACCAGCAGGGCCAAAAAGATGCTGCAGGCAGTGGAGCATCTCCTGCTGAGGAGCGGCTGAGGGAGCTGGGGCTCTTGAGCTTGGAGCAGAGGAGCCTGAGGGGTGCCCTCATTCCTGGGGATCCATTGGGAAAGGGCAGTGTCAGGAGGAAGGAGCCAGGCTCTGCTCTGGGATGGCCAATGCCAGGACAAGGGGCAGTGGTCCCAAGCTGGAGCACAGGAGGCTCAAGCTGAAGATGAGGCCAAACTTTGTGAGTGTGAGGGTTCTGGAGCATGGCCCAGGCTGCCCAGAGAGGTTGTGGAGTCTCCTTGTGTGGAGACACCCAAAGCCCTGGCCGTGTTCCTGTGTGACTGCTCTGGTGATCCTGCTGTGGCAGGGGTTGCACTGGGGGAGCTCTCCAGGGCCCTTCCAACTCCTCACATTCTGGGATTCTGTGAAAGCTATAAATCAGCAGCCACGGATATAGCTTTCTCAATTCTAGCTCTGGGATTAAATCGATACTCTCACCATCTAACTGCTGCATGGGAAATTAAAATGAATTGCTGGTCTTGGATCCCTTCCCAGCAGGCTGGCGTCTGCTCCTCAGCATCACCAGAACAAACAGCACTGGCTGACTCCCTTCTTGAGGCTCCAGCAAAGCACACAGAGCAGGTACAAGGAGTGACCGGGAGCCCCTGGTTCTGGATCCAGCTGGCGGGCCAGGCACTCACTGCTATTTCCCTGGCAGAACCAGGCCAGCAAAGACAATATAAAGCTTGGAAATTTTTCAGCTGCAAACACGTTTCTTTGCTTGTTACTCATGTCCTTGTAAACACTTATACCCGAATAGCATTTGAAGGTCTACATTCTATACTGTTATCTGTATTTGCTCTTGGCATGTCTTGGGCAGTTGTCGTGGTTTAGGGCTGGGCTGGGCTAAACCCTGGCCAGACGCTCTCTGTGAAC
>NW_010193422.1:1134-19068 GCF_000695765.1 Mesitornis unicolor | reverse complement strand
GCGGGGCGGACTGGGGCGATCTGGAGGGTGCTGGACGCGGCACCCCGGAGGTGTTCGCTGCTCCAGCCTCCTCCAGCCCGCTGCTGTGATGACAGGGAGAACGGGTGCCTCGCTGTCACGACCTCTGTAGTCGTCCGGATCCTTTACAGAGATATTGAACATGGGCTTAGCGGTCCCTCAGGCCCGGTGGGGGGATAGTGTCCCCTCCGCGGAACTGCTGTCCCGAATCGTGATCGGTCTGCAGATTCAAGGTCCTTGTGCGTTGAAAGCACGGCCGAGGGAGGAGTTTGTGGTTTATCTGACTTGAAAAGTTGTGTGATGAGGTTTGCATAACTGAGGCTTTGAAATGACATAAATATTAATATTTACAGGATCCAAATGAGAGCTTAGGAAGGATTTAATTGGCGTATGAGCTCTTGGAAGTGCTGTCGCCTTGCTGCATGTGCTTGACTTGGGTGTGGGGTCTGTTGATAAGCTGCTGGCCTGGAGGAGAGCTGAAGTCACACGAGACTTTCTTGATCCTTTTCTTTCAGAAAGTCGTGCAGGAAGAGCTGGATGCCCTCCTGGAACAGCAGAGCACTATAGAGAACAAGATGGTTGCCCTTCATCGCATGGGGTTAGTGAGCCCTGCTTTCTCCTCTTCTTTCTGCTTCTACACAGTTCAGTACCTCCCTGCTTACTGCATGGAAATTTGCTTCAGTGTTGTGAGGAAAGCCCATTCATTCTCAGAAATGTCGGATTTTAAATCGGTTTGTTGTAGGGAGGAGTAGTGGGATCCTCATTCCACTTCTTCCCAGCAGCACTAACAGAGGGAACTGCTGCACCCTCCCAGTGCCCAACCATTTTGGTGTAGGCTGAGCAGTTCTTTGAAGGTCTCTGCCCAGATATCGGTAGGTTTCAGCATCAATGCTTGGATCAGATGTCTTGTGTCAGGCTGACTACAAGTGTGGACAAATATTACTGCCTCTTCATGGTGAGCTTGTGCAGGCAGTCTGGAAAGTCATCCTAAATGGCCTTGTGCTTGGAGCACGGGTTCACAGACTTCATTTTTCATTTCAGAAGCAAGAAATATCTTAAAGCCTTAGTAGCTCATTCATCCCCTGTCTGGTAGCAAGGCAGTCGTTTGTCTGTGCAGCCTCTTCCAAAGCAGTATGTTTGATTTTGATGCTTTGCTCCTGTAGTAGAGGCATGAAATAAGAGGTACTGTTGTTATCAGAGCAACTGGGTTTGGAGGAAGACCCATCCTGCTGTTGCAGACCGTCCGACTACTCTCACGTTCAATTGACTTGTGTTTCCAGCCCTAACCTGCAGCTCATCGAGGGGGATGCCCAGCAGTTGGCGGGGATGATCACCTTTACCTGTAACCTGGCCGAGAACGTCAGCAGTAAAGTCCGCCAGCTTGACCTTGCCAAGGTGACTGGACCAAGGGGGTGTTTGGGACTTGTCAGCACCAAGCCATGTTCTGTCTACTTATGTACTCGCAGTGTAGTAGAGAAATGTGCTCTTTACAGCAACTGGAAACTGCTTCGTTCTTTGTTTTAACGTGTTCTAGTGTTGTTAGGTACCGGGATCTTGCTGGGCTCCTGGATATTGCAGGGTGCAAGAGTACATAATGCATATGGTTTGTCATGTAGCAGCTAGGTCTCCAGCATCCCCTTCTGTCCATGCAGCTTGTGGTGGAATATGGTGAATAAACTGAGGTTACTCTTCCTTAGCACTGTTTTGTGAACGACTGCAGTGCTGAGGACAGTGGAGAAGGTCGTTGTCACCTAAGACTGGGCAGGAATCTGGGCTGTTACATTCTCTATACAGCAATAGGCTAAAAGGCATCAAGTCCCAGCGCCCAGCACAGCTGCTTAAATCATAACAGATCGTGTGTGGTGGTGCCTCTGGCCTGTTTGTTAAAGTGGAGTGTGGCCTTTGAGTTCAGCCTCAGTTTTGACAAATGCCATTCATCTTTTGGAGCCATTGGTCCTACAACTTTTTAAGTAATTTGGAGTTTCTGCTTACATAGTTATTTATTGCATAGAGAAGTATTGCTTCGGTCTGTTTCTTCCTTCTCTTTTCCTCCCATGCTGTCTTCTCCTCATAATTCTCTTTGCCTGGTCCAACCTGCAGCAGGAAGCCTCACTGGTCACCTTTCTTTCAGAATCGACTCTATCAGGCCATTCAGAGAGCTGATGACATCCTTGACCTGAAGTTCTGCATGGATGGAGTTCAAACAGCCCTGCGAAATGAAGATTATGAACAAGCAGCAGCTCATATCCATCGCTATCTGTCTCTGGACAAATCAGTGATTGAGCTCAGTCGGCAGGGCAAGGAAGGTAAGGACTGTTTGTGAGGAGAAGTGGGTAAGTCACCTTTCCGGTGAGATAACTAGAGTCTGCATGATTTCCCATGACAGATTGCCTCAGCCCAATAGCCAAAGCAGCCAAAGATTTCAGTTCTATAGTAACATACAGATTAATGTTTTTGAAGCATCACTAGCTTTGAATTATCGTTAATTGAAAGGAGAGTTCCAGCAACACGGCTTTAATAGCATTTCAGGTGCTGACTAGGTGAAGGACAAACTGTGCAGGACAAAAGAAGTAAGGGAGAAGGCTCTGTCAAGGAGAACTGTTGCGGTGTTGCAGTGTGCTACCAAGCAGAACAGCTGGAATTGATGGAGTAAATTGCCTGTTCCCTAAAAGAAACGTCCCGGTTGATGTGTTCACATCCTCCATGTAAGACCTCGACGTTAGCTCTGTGTACATCACACGTGTACCCACCTTTCGTTGGCTGTAGGGGAATTGCAGTACATGTTCTGCCTTCTCACCCTAGGGGTTGCACAGTGTTGGTCTCTCTGCTGGGAATAAACATAGCTCTTGATACAGGACTAATGTTGTGCTGTCACTTTTCCCTTTCCTTTCTGTCCTTTTGACCAGGGGGCATAATTGATGCCAACCTGAAGCTCCTGCAGGAAGCAGAGCAGCGCCTGAAGACGATTGTCACAGAGAAATTCGACACAGCCATGAAGCAGGGAGACCTGCCCCAAGTGGAACGGTTTTTCAAGATCTTCCCTCTGCTGGGCTTACATGAAGAGGGGCTGAGCAAGTTCTCGGAGTACCTCTGCAAGCAGGTAATGGGCTCCGTGAAATATACTGTGACCTGTCTGGTCTCCTAGGGGAAAGCAAAACCCAGTCTCTGTCAACAGATGTTGTGGAAGGAGATCTTGGCTCTGGCCTTTTAATCTTAGAAACCAGCACTGGCCTTAGTTCATCTCTCTCCCTGTGTTTTGTGCCCTGGGATGGTCTTTCTGGTGTCTGAATACAGAGCTCTCTGCCTGGCTTCTCCTTCTGTGTCTTGCTTTCTGTGCTCGCTTAAACCTCATACAAGGGAGCCTGGAAAGAGGAGAACAAAGTTTCTGCCTCTCCTTGATCTTTGAGTTTTCCACAGGAGCGGGAAGGATCCTGTTCAAAGGAGGAACAGCAATAGCTCTTGCAGTGGGAAGGCCAGCAAAAGCTCTATAGGTCAGGGGACAGAGCTCCACCCATGGTGTAAGAATCTCTTCGAGCATTACCAGCTGACAGCTCCTGTTGTCATGCAGGTGGCCAACAAAGCAGACGAGAACCTGCAGCTCGTGATGGGGACAGACATGAGTGACCGCCGAGCTGCTGTCATTTTTGCAGACACCCTGACACTCCTCTTCGAAGGTAATCTTCCTTTCTTTCTCTTTGCTGATGGATTGAGAATAGTCCACGATGAGATTGTCCATCAATTTAAATGCTTTTAATTTAACTCCAGGAGTTCACAAAATGCCTCCTTTCCCTTGGAGCTATGGGAGTGTCACACTAGAGTGACAGGGACACAACTAAGAGACTTTTTCCCAGCCAGGTGAGGGCATTACAATAAGCAAGCCTTTTGCGCAGGCACAGAGTGGATTTGCAAAGGATTTGTTGGTTTCCTCCAGGAATCAGACTCTTCCTGTTCTCTGCATCCTCAGAACAAATGGGTATTCCCTGTAGGTTTCTTCAGATATGCAGCAATTCAGACAAACAAATTGGATCCCTTAAGACTGAGCAGCTGTTGATGCCTCCAGGCCTGGCTCTTCAAGGAGGACCATGGGAGCTTGAAAGCAGAGCGGGAAGGGAGAGAAGGGAATATGAATGCTCCGTGGGAACGTTGCCAAAGACAGTAATTGAGATCCCATGGTGATTAACTGCCTTCCCTATTAAGTTTGCTATAATTCCAGGCTGTGCCACTGCCAAGTCACTCTCCCAGCCTGGCACCCTTGCTGCTATTGAAGGTCCTCAGAGCCGCCAAGACTTTCTTGGCAGTTTCATCAAAAGAGGGGGAGCATTGCTAACTCTTGGAGTAGAGAGTTTGTGAGAAGGAAGCAATCTTGGATAGATATGTCCTTGGAGATTAACTTTGTTTCCAAGGAGGTCCTGTCTTCACTAACACTTGCTCTCTTGGGCATCTGCCTGACAGATAAGAGCAGAGCTTTCCCTAGGCAGATTTTCCTAGGCTGGTCTCCTGTGACATGGTAGATGTGGAAAGCTGAGGCTGGATTTAGCTATGTGCCCTGCCAGGTTTCAGTCATGCAGCTTTCTCCCATAGAAGCTTCATACCTTGTGTCTTGCTGGGTAGGGGGGCAGCTGACACACATCGCATGGCAGGAACTCTCTTCGGGAAGAGAGGTGGCTTCTACTCCAGGAGATTTGCACTGCAGCCTTGCAATAAACAGCAGAGAGCATGGAAGGTGCTATATGCAGAGAGAAGATGCCATGGAATAAGGGGTGGTAATGACAGGCCTTCAGCGAGGCGCTAAGGAGTGGCTGGACAGTCTAAACTGTTTATCTGCAGAGTGTACGATTCCTTGTTAGGTCCTGTCTGCGAACCTGTGTAGCTCTGCTCAGGGTCCAGACTGGATGGGAAGTCCTGCTTGAGTCTCTCTTGTGTTTCCCCTCTCCTTGCAGGGATTGCTCGCATTGTGGAGACCCACCAGCCCATTGTGGAGACCTACTACGGGCCAGGGAGGCTGTACACCCTCATCAAGCACCTGCAAGTGGAGTGCGACCGGCAGGTGGAGAAAGTGGTGGACAAGTTCATCAAAGAGAGGGACTACCACAGGCAGGTAAGAGGGGTGTGATGCTGTCTGATGCAGCCAGTAGCGGTCTCCATCCCGCTCCGTGAGGCTTCAACTGGCAGTGGTTCCTGTGGAAGCATTCCTATCACCCCCTTCTGACTAAGCACCTCCTTAGGCTACAGCACAGGAGCAGCTGTTAACTCCAAGTCATCAGCAAAGACTTTGATGACTCTTCTCTTTTTGTGATTGCAGTTCCAGCAAGTTCAGAATAGCATGATGAGGAGTTCTTCTGCAGAGAAGATTGAACCAAGGTACAAATAAAAGCTCTTTTTGCTCTCTAACCTTCCACTCTTGAGCTGCTATTAACTCTACTTAGCATTTAGATAACTCTCAGTCTTCCAGATGGCTTGTGACTACTAAAGCATAAAATCCAATTGTTAGGTGCCCTTCACTGCCCTTTTATAAAGGCAGCTTCTGCGGTGGTGCTTTATTTTGCTTACTCAATACTTTCAAGCCTTGGCCCTAAACGTTGCTGGAAGGCTGACAATATCACTGCACACGAAGGACTGAGACCTCAATTACCTGTGCCCACCACCTTTTGATGGTCAGAGTACGGTCCTCAGAGCCCATGAAATGGTGCAGCTCCCTGGGCAGATAATTTGTGACAGAGTCAGGAATAAATCTTTGAGTCCTATTTAATCCGTACCGCAGCTGCAGCAACTCTGTAACACCAGTTTCTTGCTAATGAACTGAAGTGCGTTGAGTCTCCCTCCTTTTCTTTTTATCTTAAGTATTTGCATAGCCCTCGAGTAAGGCCATTTGAAAGTGCACTCGAGCCCTTCTGGCATTGCATGACTTCTAAACATGCCTTGAAAGAAAACTTACATTCCTCAAGTGAGCTCTGTCTGCAAGCCTGCATGGCTAATTATTTCAGCAGAAATATGAAGATCCACTTACTGTTTGCTCTGAGTAGCTGCGCATGCATCCCAGGTTTTCTGAGCTTTTGCTTTGTCATCCGTAACATAAAGATAATGGTTCCTCGTCCCACTTGTGTGTTATGGGGCTTTGAGCAGGATTTGTGAAGTTCTTTTGTGCACACTGATGAAAAAGCTGCTGATGTGGCAGTCTTTTTTTTTTTTCCGTAGTAATTTCTGATCCAAACACTGTGTTCTGCATTGTCACATGATTTTTTTGGTCTCACATTTTCCGAGCTGTTGAGCTTAAACAGATTCTTCATCATTTTCAGAGTGACACATGAATCAGCACAGAAACACATACATGGAAATGGCAGGGAGGAGGCATTTCTCACACAGGCCATGTAGGGCTCACAGAATCATAGCAGAAGAGGTAGGAAAGGACTGCCAAAGGTCTCTAGTCCAACCTCCCACTCAAAATAGGGGTGATTCTGAAGTTATATCAGGTTGCTTAGAGTTTTGCTCTTCCTTCCTGCTGTGATTTTCATGTGGTTCTCACATCCATGAGGAAAAAAGAAGCTTCTTGATTTTTTCAGGACATTTTTGATTGTATGTCCATTCTTTGCACATACCAATTTCTCTCCTGACCTTTACCAGTCAACAGCACAGATGGAAAGCAGCAGTATTGATCTCATAGTAAGAGAACAGAGAACACACTACTTGATTTAGTTAAACCAATGCCTTTTCTTTAGTAGTCTTACTACCTTGATTCTTGCTATGTCCCTTCTAGGGAACTTGACCCTATTTTAACAGAAGTCACCCTGATGAATGCCCGCAGTGAACTCTACTTGAGGTTCATCAAGAGACGAATAACAGCCGATTTTGAGGTGGGAGACTCGATGGCCTCCGAGGAGGTAAAGCAAGGTAACACAAACATCAGTACTTGCTGGCTCTGTGCTCCTTGCAGCTGCCCAAAGCGGAGATATATCTGAGTTAGTGGCAGAGCAGAATGACACAGGATCTGAAAAGATGCTTTAGGAGCACCCTGAGGATTGTGTAGCTGGCCTCCTCAAACTCGTTTTCAGCACTGGTTGTTCCCTCTAACAGGGAAACCAACTATAGAAATTACTACAGAGCATAATAAACAAGGTCCTCAAAGACAGGGAGGGCCTTCTGGTCACAGCAGGTACAGATCCTAAAGGTGGAGACCACAGGGAAAACAGGCTCAGGGCTTTGATACTCTACAGAACTCTGGGAATCACTTTTGTCACCTGGAAAAGTCAGCTCGGCAATTTCAGCTCCACAGTTGAGGCCTGTGATTTATTCCAGGTTGGGCCTTGCAGGTGTGTCTGTTGGGTGGCCATGAGACAGGCAGCAAGGAGAATAAGTGGAACTGCTTTCTCCCTCTCATGGTTCTCTTGATTTTTTGTAGAGCATCAGAAATACCTGGACAAGCTCCTCAACAACTGTCTGCTGAGCCGCACCATGCAAGAGCTCATTGGCTACTACATCACCATGGAGGAATACTTCATGAGAGAAACTGTCAACAAGGTAGGTCTCAGACTGCTGCTTGCAATAGCCTGTGCTCTCTGCCGGTGGTTGAGACCTCTGCGTGTGCTCCACAGTCGTCTGCTGAGTAGCCCTAGGGAGGGAGATGAGTATGTGGCAGGTCTGCAGCTGTTGGGAAGGTCTTTTGTTTCCCTTGGCTTTGAAAAACAAGTGGTTGTTTCTGAACTCTGACTCCAAACATACCCCTGAGTGTCTTCCAGAGCCAGATCTTCTAGGTCTGTGGGCTACTGAAAGCCAGGATGAGTGGTGCCAGCCCACACATGGTACAGTTCAGCTCAGGGTGAAGCAGGCAGGCGGGCAGTTTGGTCTCACAGCACTGCTCTGAGAGGGCACCTTCGCTCGCTGAGGTCCAGGCACTGAGACAGCTTTCTTTGCAGGCTGTTGCCATGGACAGCTACGAGAAGGGCCAGCTCACCTCCAGCATGGTGGATGACGTGTTTTATATAGTGAAAAAGTGCATTGGGCGTGCTTTGTCCAGCTCCAGCATCGACTGTCTCTGCGCCATGATCAACCACTCCACCACCGAGCTGGAGTCTGACTTCAGGTAATGAAAATACACCAGGTTCATTGTAACTTGCCTGCACTTTTGCAAACAGTGTTTGCTGTCAGATGGCCTTGCTTGTGCTCTCTGCCTTTGAACCTCAGGTTTGTCATCTCCATGGAAGATGCTCATGGGAAACAGCATCAGGTGTAGTGTGGGCAACTGGAGCTGGGCATATTTTTCTCACATAATGGTGGTCATCTGCAGGACAAACAGACATAAAAGGGAAAAAGCAACCTTGTGGCCCAAAAACCCTATGAGAATGAGCCACTGTGTAGTGAGAGCTCCCCTGGTTGATGGTACACTGTCACCCCTAGTTGTTCTCTGGGTTGCTTGTGAGATCACTTAGTAACTTGAACTTGGATGAGTCTGCAGAAATTGTCCTGCGCCTGTTTTTCATCCCACCATTGGAATGGGGAACCATGACTGAAGACAGCATACAGCTGCAGGCAGGATTTTGGGGATAGCTCAGCAACTGGGTAGTTGTGTTTTCCTTTCAGCCTTGTGTCCTTTAGATGCTGTCAGGAGATATTTGCCAGCCCTCCTTTGTCCCTGCGATGTTCTGCTTACCTTGTTCAGGTCACAGCTCAGCCAGTGCTGTCCCTTGTCACAGAGCTCAACTCTGCTGTGGCTCACAGTATTCGCTCTAAGCCCTCTTGTGTTCTGTTTGCCCCGTAGGGAAGTTCTGTACAACAAGCTGAAGCAGGGCTTTCCAGCCACGACCTTCCAGGACTTCCAGAGAGGGGTGACCAGTGCTGTGAACATCATGCACAGCAGCCTGCAGCAGGGCAAGTTTGATACCAAAGGCATTGAAAGCACCGACGAGGCCAAGCAGTCCTTTCTGGTGGGTTTGGTGGCCATTCTGGTGTAGAATGAGTCGGGGTGAAGGGAAAGACAATGGGGAGCTGTTGGGAATGGGATTGGGGTGAGTATCACATGTGAACAGGATTTTAGATTCCCTGAACATGTGGTGGGTGGCCTGACTGAATGTCTGGTAGATGCTTCTATCCCACCTCATGTTTGTAGGGCTTCCACACCAGGCCTGTCCAAGTACAATCCTGTGACTGCCTCTTAGGCTGCTCGATGATGATTCCCTCCAGGCTGGGGAAGAGTCTGTGCTGGTTTTAAGTGTCCATCAATCCTGTTCTTCACAGGCTGTGCCCAAAAGTGGTGGGCGTGTGTCTCACCCACACCTTCCTCTAGATGAGAAACTGTCCTGGCCCAAGCTCAGGGCTTCTTCATTCTCGCTTATCAGGTTGGAGAGTTTCCATTACAGTGGGGTTGTCTGCTCTGCTCGGCCTGCAGGATCCTCCTGTTGCCTTCTTCTAACAGCAGCACTGCCATTCTCTGCATGCACGAGCAGGCCAGAACATGGCAGTGAGCATGAGACTCCTTGGAGAGCATTTGAAGGGCCATCACTCCTGTCTTCCGCATCATAACACATCCTTGCCTTGGTGGGATGCTGTATAAACCTTAAAACGTGGAAGAGATAGCACTGGGAGAGCAACTCTGGATCCGCTCTCTCCTCTCAGCCAGCCCTGCTGTTTGAGCAGACCCGAGGGCAGAGACCCCAGGAGCTCTGGAGAGGGGCTGGCTCACCCAAACTTGTCTCTGTAAGTTGCTGCGAACACCCAGTGCTGAAGAGGCTCCTTGGGACTTTCACTGTTTAAGGAGAAAAGGCATCACAGGGAGCAGGAGGGACTGAACTCTTCCATTTCATTAAATTCTTGGTTACAAGTTCCGCATTTCTTGAAGCAAAGTGCTTAAAATGTCAGTTCTCCCGCTGGAATTCCTCATTCTCCTGTCAGCTTGCCTCATTTCCCTGTCTGCACAAAACGCAGCCGTACACTGACATTTGGCTCAGCTTCAGCAGGTAGAGGACAGTCTGTTCAGTGAAGAACAGATAACTCATCTCACAGGAGGGTGCTGATTCCTCCTGCCTAGGTATGAACGCCTTCCTGCCTCCCCTGCTTCCCTGGACACGGTGCATAAACCATCCCCTCCAGCCATCCCTGGTTTGTTATTCTTCCTGACACAGTCACAGAAATCTGGGGATATGTCCTCTTTTCCACCAGCGACCCACAGCTGAGACTTTGCTGCAGCACTGCAGATAAAATGACGAGGACAAGAAGTGGAGTAAATTAACACAGACTTTGTAGGAGCTGCAGGTTCAGCACACGTGTGCCATTACTGTAGTTCAGCCTCATGCATCTCCGTGAATCTGCAGTGCTTTTATCATGCAGCAGCATCTCTGTCTCTTAAATATTTGGATTTTGGTCTGTAGTGTGAGCTACATAGAGAAAACTTAAGGACTTGGGGCTGAGGTGCTGGAAAATTCCCATGAATTCTACTTGGATTTGTTTTGTTGTTTATTTCCAGGTGACTTTAAACAATGTGGAAGTCTGCAGTGAAAACATCATGACCCTAAAGAAGACTTTGGAGGTATGGTCTGGATTTTTTACTGTTTTTTTTCCGTAATCAAATTTATAATATCCTACTTTGGCAGAGAGGAGCTGTCAAATAAACCATCTGGACTTCGCTGTGCCCAAATTCCTGAGGTCTTTGCCCTGCAGCCTTAAGAGAGCAATTTTGAGCTGGCAGAGCTGACGCCTCAGTAACAGCTGGAAACAGCAGTTCCTCCAGCTTGACCAACCTGGCACAGGCCAGGAGCCATTGGAATAAAATGTGGTTCTTTGGTGCAGGGCGAGATAGCCCCTGGCTTCCTTTCTTGCTGTCCTCTCCCCAGCTGGAGCCAGGAGCCTCCACAGGGACAGGAAGGGGTAGAAACAGCTCAGGTTATTAATTTGCAGCTTACTCATGGGTCTCTTCCCTGCAGACCGACTGCAGCAAAGTGCTTAGCCAAGGCTTCGGGGGCGAGCAGGCGCAGGCCAAGATCGACAGCTGCCTCTCGGACATGGCCGCCGTCTCCAACAAATTTCGTGACCTGCTGCAGGTGAGTGTCTTGCTGAGTGACTGCTGGCCTCCAACACTGGCTGGCCTGGGTCTTCAGGAAGAGCTCAGGCAGGAATCGTTTCAGCCCAAGGCCTGTGCCATGTCTGACTCCAGGAGTGCTGGGTTGGAGTGCAGGAGAGAGCAAATCAGTCAGCTTTGAGGCATGGAAACAGATCCAGCCTGTTTGCACAGCCGCACCAGCTGGCGGCTGCACGAAAAGCACTGGAAGCAGCTGCAGAGCCAGGAGGAGCGTTGCTCCATTTGTCCTCACTCAGCACAGTCACAGTTGGTTCAGCATTTCCAGGAGAAATATTAATAGCATTTCCATCTCTCTCCTGTAGCGCAGCGCATTGTCAAGTTGTCCAGAGCCTCGCTAGGTAATGCTGAAGGTAGAGAAAGGCTGCACACCTCAGGTTTCTCCTTCCCCATACGGAAATACTCCCTGGCATGGGGCAGAAGGCTCTCTGGCTAAATCCACTGTCTTGTGTGACATGCTGGCACCTGTTGCCTTGAAACTTCACAGTGGCCTCTGGCAGGGAGGGGAGCAGGAAGAGCTGGTATCTCCTGTGGAAGGAAGCCAGGCAAAACAGAATATTTTGAGCCAGGTTTGCCATGAACTTTGTGCTCCACAGAGGGGCCAGACCATTTTTTGTTTGGCTTTGCGGTTCGCTGCAGCCAAATGCCTTCAAAAGCAGTATTGCCAGCAGACACTCTTGAGGCCTGTGGACAGTGTAGAAACCAAAGAGCTCAGCAGCAAGGAGTGAAACTCTCCGGTCTAGCGCTTGTGCAGTATTAAAACCGGTTGCAAAGCAATCAAGAGGCTGAGCAGCGAGCTCCTGCGCTGAGTCACACACACATTCAATTTGCCTTGGAAAAGGGCAGTCGCCAGCAGGGCCTGCTCAGAAATGCCAATGGTAGTTAAATACTTGCTTCAAATGCCACGCAATATCGGTACCTGAATAGTTTCATGCTGGGTGAGCTTTCTTGACATCTTGCTGAGCCAAATGGGGGTGGTTGGCAGGAGAGGGCTTTTGGAGAGCTGTGGCACTGAAGCGGACAGAACAGCCTTCGCTGTCAACCTGCTGCTCAGGGGAGACGGCGTGTGCTGGGGTTATGATTAATTCAGGGAACTAGCTGTGGTTACAGCTTTTATCCTCCTTTTAGCTTCCTCCACTGAGCTTAGCTGCACTGGAGGTGGGAGCCATCAGTTGAGTCCGATCACAGCGTCCTCCTGGCTGGCGCTGAGTGGAAGGGCTGGTGTTTGCATCCCTTCCTGCCCTGGTGGGATGTGAACTGAATGCTTCTCTCCCGCCTCGAAACCTCTGTAGCTGTGCAGGCAGGGCTGGGAAAGCACCAACCCTTCAGACCAGGCTGCGAGCCAGCACAACAGCAGCTTCTGGACCTACATCCTTCCTCTTTGTCCCCAGCACCCTCCAGCACCAGAAAAGTGTGGGATCTGGAACTTCTGTTTCTGGGACTTTCAGTTCCCTGTGCAAGTCTGTGGCTTGGTTTCGCCAGCTTGCAGCAAGGGTGTGAGGCAGCATCGCGATAGCCTGGCTGTAAAGGTTGTGTCGTTGGGTGTCAGCTGTGTTCAGTCACGCTCCTCTCCTCTTCCTGTCCCCCTCAGGAAGGTCTCAACGAGCTGAACAGCACGGCCATCAAACCCCAGGTGAAGCCCTGGATCAACCTGTTCCTCTCTGTCTCCCACAACATCGAGGAGGTAAGGCTCAGCGCACTCTGCTTCCAGCCATCCCTCTGCACTCTCCAACCTCTGCACAGCAGCAGTCAGAGCAACTGCTGTCTCATTCCCCTTGGTTCATGCTCTGCATCCCAGCCTGCAAAGGGGCATTTCACTAGAGAGGAGCTTGAGAAAGTGAAGGGAGTGCAGTGCTGCTCCCTCCCTGTCCTCTGGGCCATTTGCTGCTGTTCAGGGCGGGCCACGTAAAAAACTCTTTGTATTTCAATGTCAGGAAGAGTTCAGCGACTACGAAGCTAATGATCCCTGGGTCCAGCAGTTCATCGTCAACCTGGAACAGCAGATGACAGAGTTCAAGGTAAGAGAGAGGGACGGGGCAGCCTCCCAGACCTCCACGTGGCGTGTCCCAGCTATTCCCCTGCTCAGAGGAACAGCAGAGATGTGCCTCACAGGGCTCTTAAGAAATCATTCACCCCCTTCTCAGTTTTCAGAGTTGGCTTGCAGGCCCTTCATACCTGGATCGCTTTTGCTGGCGCTTTCCATTCGCTGAGCGTGCAAGTGATGGGTCTTTACTTGAAAGCTCCCCTGGGCTTGGGTTTCGTGGAGCTGTGCTCAGTTCCTGTCAAGAATGACACAGGTTTCTGCTTCCAGGCTGGGCTGTCTCCAGTGATTTACGATACCCTCACTGGTCTCATGACCAGTCTCATAGCCATCGAGCTGGAGAAAGTGCTGCTCAAATCCACCTTCAGCAGGGTAAGCCAAACACTTTCCTCTACCCTATAGTCTGGCTTAGCTGCAAGCCCTCCACCGTGAAACCCTTAGTAAAGGTATGGGGCAGGGCAGGGGCAGTTGTTGCCCTCTGAGAAGCTCTGCCACCACTGGTGGCCAGCTTAGAGAGACCTTGCATTAGCAGACACAGGGTGAAAGCGTATTTCGTAGTGGGGCTGGGAAGCGCTTGTATCAATGAGAGCGGCTTTTAGAATGGGTCTAAACTTAAACCAGTTTAACCTGCAGTGAATGGTCTAACAGAACCCTCCTGCTCAGACACCTCTCCCTGCCCTCATACCTTTTGTTAATTGTCTTTGGCACAACCCCTGGGCCTGCTTGAAGAGTTAACGGAGCTCCCCTGGTTCCTACAGCTCGGCGGGCTGCAGTTTGACAAGGAGCTGAGGTCTCTCATAGCCTATCTCACCACGGTCACCACCTGGACTATCCGTGACAAGTTCGCTCGTCTTTCCCAGATGGCCACCATCCTCAACCTGGAAAGGGTGAGCTCCTCTTTGCTTTTATTGGGGGACTGCAGGAAACCCAGCTGGACTCCACATGGACTTACTGGGCTCATCCAGGTGTTGTCACACCTATAGCAAAGCTGGAAAAGTTGCCCTATGCCTGACGGGTGTTTGCCTGCAGGGATTAGTGGCAGGAAATACTGTGACTGTAGCCAAGGTCTGAACTCACGGTTGGTGCCGAGTTGTTTCCTGCAGCTCTCCTCTTTCTCCAGGTGACTGAGATCCTGGATTACTGGGGCCCAAACTCTGGTCCGCTCACCTGGCGCCTCACCCCCGCCGAGGTCCGGCAGGTGCTGGCTCTCCGAATCGACTTCCGCAGCGAGGATATCAAGCGGCTGCGCCTGTAGTTGGCCGGTGCTTGGCTCAGCACCATGCTGGAGGTAACGGCAGGATGGCTGCAGCCCTGGAGCCTGCCCAGGTCCTGCCCTGGGACTGGCTGGCTGTTACATGGTATGGGAATGGGGTGATGTATGCCCTTCTGCTCGTATTCCTCAGAGCAAAGGGCTTTCCTGGGCCTGGGAAGAGCTGCCATCCTTTTGTGGGAGCAGAAACAAGGCGGCAGAGGAATCTCTCACATTGAGAGCAGCGTGACACTATTTCTGAAAACACGTGCTAGTCCAAGGGACAGGCTTGTGCCAGCTCCCAACTCCATTCTGCTGCCCCACAGGAAGCCACAGGCCAGGACATCTGGGGGCTGTGGCGTGGTTCAAACACGGGTCTGTGCAGTGAGCTCTGCCCCTGCTGCTGGCCACATTCACGTTCCTTCTTTGCCAGCAGTTTAAGGGTCAGCTACTGGAGTCCTGCACATCTGAGCCCTGGCTCTCTCCTAGTGGTGATAGGGACTGTTGTGCAGAAGGGAAAAGGAATTATTTCCTTGTGGGGAGAGTGCTTGGAAAAGCCCTAAAGCTGCTGTAGGAAGGGCTCGCTGTGCCCTGTACAGCTACTGTAAATAAACCTTGCCTGGCTGAGCAGTGATGTCGGGTGATGTGTGTGTCTGTGGGCCCAGAGGGAGCTGGAGGGATAAGAGCTCTTCTACCCTGTGCCATGGCATCCAGACCTTCCTGCCCCAGCTGCCATTGACACAGCACAAGCACAAACATCTGAGATGGTACCTGGTGCCAGCCTCCTGCTCGGCTGCTTCCTGCAGCAGCGCTCCTCTGCTGTCCTCTGTCACCCAGGGCTATGGAGGACAACGAGCAGTCCCTGCACACAGATTCTGCCTTACCCAGCCCTGCAAGGGCTTTGCTGTCCTGTGGGGAGGGAGGAGCAGCCCTGCTAGGGACAGAGGGGCATAAACACAGACTGGGAACAAGGTTTTTTTATTCAAAGAGACTGCAGGGACTAGCGATTCACTGCAGAAAGAAGTCTCTCCACACGGGAGAGGGACTCGATTCCACATCTATGGTGCATCCTTGGTGCAGGAGCATTGCATGCCAAATGGGCAGCGTGGGCCCCTGCTGCTGGAAGAGCAGGAAGGTTCCTGCTAGAGGCAGCATCACAAATGCTATTCCTTTCCCTTTGGAGAACTGTGAAAACCAGGAGTGAAACCCCAAGATCAGGCTGGAGGCCCTAGCAAACAGTCCTTCCAGCAAGGCCACGCTCTGGGGACAGTTTTACCTGCCCAACTTGTCACTGTTTCTCCAGCCTCTGTGGCTTTTGGGGCAAGTCTCAGCACAAAAAGGCCACATCAAGACCTAAGGCACCTGCAGGAGCTGGCTGACAGGGCTGTGGGGATTCCTCTGCTTTGCAAGGCAGCTGGCTGCTCCTGCTCTGCACCTCTGCCAGGAAGGGGTGAGGGCTGAAGGCCTTCACACAGCCACATCCTCTCCAGGGTAAGCACTGTCCTTCAGATCACATCCCACGATCTCCACGGAGAAACCACCTGTGTCCACTTCAATGCTGTGGATGCTGAAGTTGCCCAGTCCCTAGGGAAAAAAAAAACCCAAACAAATTAGGGATTGGGGCAGGAGCCAGCGAGGAACCTGTCTGCACCTCCAAGGTCCTGGGGAGGACTAAGGGGTTAACAAAATCTCACCCCACTCCTGGTGGGACAAGCTGCTCCTAGTGCTTGTGCTATATAAAGCAAACTTCTACAAGCCACCTGCAACAGCCCCTGGGAGCTCACATCTCACCTCAGTTTTTGCTAGAATTTGGTGCAAAGCCTCTTTCTGCCGAGGGGCTTTGGTCAAGACGTACAGGAAGCCGCCGCCACCAGCCCCTGCCAGGCACTGCCCGTAGACGTAGGGCCGGAGAGCATCCATCATGAGCCCCACGGCCAGCGGCTCGCATCCAGGGGCCATGCATTTCTTCTGCTGCCAGTAGCGGTCCAGACACTGGCCGATGAGTGCCAGGTTACCTGAGGGAGAAGATATCGCAAACCATTTACCTCTATTTCTTACCCAAAGGGCAGAAACCTGGTCCTGCTCAACTCGAGCTAAATTCCATCTTCTCTACACAGTTCCTCCCAGCTCTGTCTGCCAAGCAAGCAAACCCAGCCCTGTCACGTCGCTGTTTATTTTTAATCCTCCACAAGGGGAGAATTTTCTTGCTTTAATGCTCCAGCTTCCACTCTGCAGCATCCCAGCAGCCAAAGGCCAAATGAATCCAGTGTACAGGCTAGGCATGGCCCCCAGCCCCATCACTGATGGATCGCAGAAAATCAACCAGACTTGACATGTCTAACTGCCCTCCTTCCTCAGAGTCTTCATTCAAGCCTGAATTTGGGGGCATTGCCTGTAATGTGCCAGGTTTGGGGCATTACCAGTAATACACCAGGCCTGGGGGGAGGCTCTGAGGATTTTGCAGCTGCACGAGCCTACACCATCCCAGCCTTTGCCCCCCCCAGGACCACACAGACTCTCCCCAGGGGTGTTTGTGCTTCTTCAGTCACCAAAAGGACTGGCCTGGCCCAGGAAAGGGGGCTCACACCTTGCCTCAAGGCCTGGGTGCACTCCTCAGCGTTGCTCACCAGCGCGTCAGCGTTTTGCACGGTGGAGGGCAGCCTGGCGTACCAGTTCCTCACCACGTCCTGCAAGAGGCCAGAGCGTCCCTGTCACCATCCTGCTGGCTCCAGAGAGCGAGCGCTGCACCCACAGCCTTCAGCACCAGCTCCCTTCAGGGTGGCAAAGCTCTGCCCTTTTTGTACAGGCACCAAAGACCATGTAGGGTGCAGAGGTCAGAGCCTGCAGCACCCAGGGGCCCGCAGGTGTTACCTGGAGCAGGTTTCGGGCCAGGCGAGTCTTCCCTGTGTACACCAGCAGCAAGTGATCGTTGAGGGTCTGGATAAAACCATCGGGCACCAGGATCTTCTCCACCTCAACTCTGAGTGGCAGCTGTGCCTTCGACCTCCCGATTTTGATACCGGGCATGAGTCCGCCCACCTGGTCCTGCCAACCACCGCCTGCAGGGCAGAGGGTCCTCAGCCACCCCTAGGCCCTCCCACCCCACGGGCCAGCTGCTTCCCCTGACCGCTACCTGTCGTGAGCCTCTGCTCCAGGTGCAGCACAGCGTGGATGAGGGACTCAGTGCTGGCAGCTTTCCCAGCTGCCCGGTACAGCGATGCCATCACCGCTCCCGCCAGGATGCTGCTGGTGCCTGCAGGGAGCACAGGGAGGCCAGGGCAGTGAGGGGGATACCCCATCCTGGTGCTGGCAGAAGGACCTCCTCAAGCACCAGTGAGGGAATCCCCAGCCCTTTCCCTGCAGACTTACCAAGACCAGACCCATGGGGCAGCTTGGACCAGGTGTGCACCTCAAACCCGCCCCCGAAGTTCTCCATCAGCTGGGCCCGCAAGGGCTTCTGCGAGGGGAACTGCACGACCTGGGTGCAGATGAAGGCAGCTTTGAGCAAGGCTCCTGGAGACAAGAGAAAAGCAAAGCTGACGCCTGCTGCGCTACCTGCTCCCT
>NW_010193422.1:0-964 GCF_000695765.1 Mesitornis unicolor | reverse complement strand
CCGCCTCAGCAATGCGCCGCACCCGGGCGCCGAGGGGCCGGCACTCGTCCACCAGCACCGCCACGTCCACCACAGCTCCCCCGTGCTCGTACGTGATGGGGGGGGTGTCACTCCAGCCGCCTGCCAAGGCTCACCATCAGCTCCTTGTGACTTCCCAGCTCCTTTTCCCCCACCACGACAGGGTAAGATAGGGATCATCTGAGGAACACACTCACCAGAGAGGTCCAGGCGGGCTGGACACACCACCTGCACCCAGTGCCCCAAGGGTGGCAGCTCTGTCTGTCCCACAGTCACAAACTGGCACGAGGACATCACCGCCTGTCGGATGAGGATCTGCTCGGCCCCCTCGTAATGCCGAGCTGCTCTCACCAGCAGAGCCGGCCTGGGAAAAGAGGGCTGCTGAGCCCACTGCCACAGCACCAGGACGGGGCAGCAGCCGCTCACCAACCCCAGACTCACCTGCTCATCCACTTCTGCCGCTCGGTGGCCAGCTCCTGGACACCACCAGCGATGTCCCCGCTCTCCAAGCGCCCAAAAGCCGAGGCCCACTCCCTGTTGGCAGCCGGGCCACTCCGCAAACCCCCTTCCCCTTGTGCCATGCAGCCCAGGACATCGGCGATGCAGGCAAGCGCCCGTGCCGCAATGCCAGCGTCACCAGACGTGGCGGCAACTAGAAAATAAAAGGAGGCTGCAAGTCACCCCAAGCCAGCCCACTTTGTGATAACCCAGCTCCAGAGGAGAGGGACTCACATGGCCTGCGCCCACCCTGGCTTGTTCAGTGCCCTGGGGGTGCACCCCCATGGGTTCTTGCAATGGCAGGGCCATTGGAGGGGGTAGGGAGCACCGAACAGCCAGGATACCCAGAGATGAAAGACACAGCTCATGCGAGTCCAGCTCACCCTCATCCAGCGTGGCCAGCACAGCGTCGTGGTAGCCCTCATGGACAGCACTGCGGGCGAGCGGC
>NW_010193421.1:0-22281 GCF_000695765.1 Mesitornis unicolor | reverse complement strand
CCGTTCGTCCAGTCCACACTTCCTCAGTTTCCTGAGAGAAGCTCTATTTACCTACAGAGACGACATAATAATGTAGACGAATTTCACATATGAATGAAAAAATCATTCAATCATCACCAGATTTGTTTGCTGAAAGTATTTTTGGAGGTCTCAATTTTCTTTCACCTGTATAGGTTATAATGCATGGAGAAAACAATGAATGTGGTTATGTTAGGTTGCTTTGTTTGCTTTTGTTTCTAACTGTTTCCTATCACAACATATTATAGGCCACTTATTATTTTGTAGATCAGTTTCTGCTTGTCTGGAAATTTAGCGTTGTAGCATTGAAATATGGTAAAACACTCCACTGCCACCTCAGGTTCTGGACGGAAGCCAGGAAATGTTGCAGCAAAGGAAAGCAGTCACACACTAAATGACAGTGTATTCGCCAGCAAGGATGGACATCAGTAATAGTGACTAGAAGATTACTCATCTCACATGTGAAAAGATATAACTTTAAAAACAACCTTTGTATAACTGAAGTGAAATTGGTTTTGAAGCAGGTGCTGTAGGGGTCATATTGCCTATTTATAACATAGTAGGTTAGTCAGTTTATCTCCATTGGCACATCTAAACCCTTGATTCTCATGACTCACATGCTATGGAATACTAGAGAAAGTATGGAAAGCCCACTATTTCTGTCATTGCCAAATTACTGGGTGTTTAAAAATATTTGGAAAGTGGCCTTAACGTAAGAAAGTTAAATGAAAAAGAGTGCTATAAACAAGCCTTTCATGCCAAACTCTAACCAAGTAGTTTGAGTAATAGTTGATTTCTAAACTTTGGATAAAGTTTTTGTTTTATTAAAAGCCTGTTTTGTGAAAAATGTCACAACCTCAGAAAAACACATCAGCAAATTATTCCTATAAAATGGATGGGTGGACACTACTTCAAAGAGAAAACTTATTATCCTGAGAAGTTACGTAGAGTTAGCTGCTGCATTAACATATATGCATTTTGCATATCTCTTTAGGAAAAATTAGCCTTATCCCAAAGGGACCATCACTAGACATAATTTACTATGTCCTTTGCTACATCCTGACCTGCTCTTGAGAAGGCATTGCCCATTAAGCAAAAGTAAGTTTAGCTTGTATAGGTGTCTTATGTTGACCATTCTCAGTAAAACACCGACAACATTAATTTTGAAGCCTCAATGTTCTGTAATGGGCCTCAATGTTCTGTAATGGGATTGGTAACGTCAACCTGAGAATCTCTATCCTCATATATTTTTGAGCAAAATAGAAAAAAATTGACCAAGACTGAATAAGCTCTGAAAAAGGGTAATAAAAATGGTTGTGCATAAGAGTTTCTAGTTGTTGTCAGTCCATAATATGACAGCCACCGAGGTAGTTGTGTTTTGGTAGTGGACTTATCCACAGTTATGTGTGCCTCATCACATAATAGGGGAGCTAAGTTATACTGAGCATTGCTAATTAGAGAGAGAAAAAAAATGATCCTTTAAATCTAGCTATCCCTTTTGCCAGTAAATTTGCCCTGGTGTGTGTACATGCGTTTAATAAAAAAAAAAGTTCTAATTAGAGTAAGGCATAGTATCTTTTGTCTTCTCATAAAAATCATATTATTTTTAGAAAACCTTCTATTAACTAACAATTTTTATCTCTATAAGCAGACCTGCTTTCCAGTTCTGCTGAGTTCATAGAATGAACCTGAAGATTTCACTGGAAATATATTTTGAGTTGGGAGAAGAGTGAAAAAACCTGGAAGTTTTCGGAAAGAATTAAACTCCTAATTATAAAGGACCAGCAAGATTATTTTTCCTCTAGTGTCACCTTTTCAAAAATTTATTTTCCAAAAACAATGTACATGTGAAGATGATGCTACATAAAGGAGCTTCTTTTTGATCTTTTGTTTGTTTATTTGTTTTCTTTTCCTAATTGTTCCCTCTCTCCAAATTCGGTTTTATAACTATAGCCACTATTATTTTTTATAACATGTATCTTCAAGCCCCCATAAGTTTCTTTGTGCATCAAACTGTTCCAAATATTATATACTTACAAGAAAATAAAATATACTTACAAGGAAGACCAATATTAGTTTCATAACTGAGACTTGTTACAACTGTTTGGGAGTACATCTACCTCATGATTTAGATATTGACAAAAAGCATTATGTTTCATATCTGTGTGTATCTCTCTTTAAAGAATTCAGTAGTGTTAATGTCTGGATAATCCATGTTGCACGTAGTATCTGTTTCTACACCCCCGAAAATGGATTTTTCCAAATAAGAGGATCATGGACCGGATTTAATATTAGGACAGAAAAGAAAATAAGTGTTGTATGATGCTGTGTTTACCTAGCTTACACATTTGAAAATTCCCAGGGTAATAAGTTTTATCTTCTAGAATGTCTATGCACCCTCTGAACTCTCAAAATAATATATCAAGTACCCAAATATCAATAGGCCCTGATCCACATGAATGTTAGCTGGAATTTTCAAAAAGTACTTTCATTAAAATTAAACAGGAGCTTCTTCTTTTGCATTGATGGGTCTATGACTTATAGCCCTGAAATTCACGTCACAAATAAATGATTGGCCTTTCAACTATTTCACATGTCCTTAGAGACAGCCAAATGTGATATATGGCATCTACAGACATCTCAATGAACATAATCATGATATCACAATAGATCATGTTACGCTGGTATATGTTCAGGTCACATAATTTACCGTCAGCAGTGTAAGGATTAACAGGCTTAAATTATATGGATGCTGCATAGAACAGTTTGGGTGCATTATGCTGATGGTTTGGACTTTAAAATGTTAATATTGCAAATGAAAGGTACACTTTGTGTATCATAAATCTAAGTGTCTATTCTTCCTGTGTGCTCAATAAATACACTTCTCATCAACTTTTAATTATGCTGTTTGCATTATTCTGTCCTGAAGAGGATAACACTCTGTAAATCATCCACTTCTAATGTACACTACAGCATAAGTTTAGTTAATTAAACCATATATTTTATTAGTACTTGCACTTCCATCTTGTAAAACTGCTGGGAAAAAATAATATAGAGATAGTTTTATTTATTGTAGCTGAATTTAAGATGACATTAGAAAAGTTTAACAGAGTTAGATGTGCATATTGCTATTCCCTGACAGCTTACTTAAAAATATCCAGTCTACCTATTGCTACAAGAGTGGGAAATGTCTTGAACAAGCTGACTTTCTCACAGAAGGACTTCAGTGTATTTAATGGTTGATATCAGAACTGAATCAGGTATAGGCTCGTCCATTTTTGTAATTTGTTATGTTAATTCATGAAAAAGAGAGATATCTCTTGTAATTAAATTCACAGTTAGTAGAATTACTAGATCCTTTCTATCCTTCTTATCTTTGAGTTTCCACTTTTTTCTTGGGTCCAGTCCCACGTGCTGTTTTTAAAGGCACAGCTTTTAGAGCAGAGCCTTTTTATGGTCCAATGTAGATGCCAGTGCAGTGGGGAGTCTTTACTTTTTGAGGGTCCCAGGAGATGACATTATGCATATGAAAAATAGTAATAAAATGTTGTGTGACAGTAGCATAATTTAATGAGATGTGTAAACACTTCCCACTATAGCAGCTCTATCTCTATGGAATAAAGCCAGCTTTGGGTGGAGTCTCTAGCATTTTCTGTCCAAATGCAAAAAAATAATAAATAAAAAAATAATAAATCTTTTGAACTTGTAGGTACTAGTGCCCAGAGAGAAGATTTTATTTCAAGAGGCTGTTTGTGGTTGACATAAGGACACTATCATGCTGCCAAAGATTATTCTGAACTAAATCCCCTGAATGACTTAGCACTTACCATCCCAGCTTGAATGTCTAAATAAAATATTTTCAGAGGGATTTTATCTGCAGAATGGTTTGAAAGTAAATGTATATTCAGGATTCTCTTTCTTGAGGCCTTGAAGAACATTCCTTGAAGAAAATTTGCTCCACCTACAGAATCTACAGTTATATAGCTGGAAGTACAATGCTAGTGAATAAGAGTTTTGCATTTTACTCTCTAGATGTTATTTCCCTTATCTCAGAAGGCTATTAAAAAAAAAGTCTCAATAAAATAGCAACTTCCTAACATCAAATTATGATCGTTTTAATTGAAAGAAAAAAAATTATAAAAGACCTCCCAAAGAACAGCAAACCCAAGAATAAAATATTCAAGAAACAAGTGAATGTGGTGTAGAAATCACATTATTAAGATCAAGCTTATGGACTAGTTTCTAACTCTTTATTTGAGGCTGTCCTTTCATGTGATTTCAGGATTGTATAAAAGTAGGAGTTAGAAGTTAAAATGTTATCCATTTCTTACAAGTCAGAAGGAAAAGACTGGACAACTGTCAGCCCTATGTAAGGAGGACTAAAGGATCAAGAGTGAGCAATTGCTTAAAATATACTCATTTTCAGCATTCCTGTCCTGCAGATTGAGGCAGTAGAGATGTTTCTGTTGTATAAATATAAAACTACAGTCTTACTTCTGTCTGAAATCACTAGGTCTTGGCTCACATGTGATGTGATTAAAGCTCCTAATTTAATTGCACTTGAATTTGATTAAGACTTTGGTATTAAGCTGTTCATCCATGTTTCTTGATTACAGACTATATTGTTGTGTAGGATGATTCAAATTAAGAATTAAGCAAAATGAAAGAGGTGGCTTTTCCGCTCATAATTCTACAGTATTTAGCCCTAAAAAAAAATAATCAAACAAACAAAAACCAAAACAAACAAAAACCAAAACAAAAGAAAAACACCCAAATGACCAAACAAACAAACAAAAAACTTCTGGAAATAAATGGGAGTTGAGGAGACTTATTCCTTGATATTAATTCATAGTTGACACTGCTTTTTTAGGTCAGCCTTTGCTTTTTTCTGCATGTTTGACTTCCATAAATAGAAAAGGGACTAGGTATTAGTGTAAGGCATGCTAGGATAGGGAGACATTTCTATGCATTTTGTTCTCTGCCTTAATATGCTTTGTTACATAGTAAGTCATGGCCTGGTACCATTGGTTAAAGTACAGTGACATGAGCTGGTTTCTTCCACGTTTGTTTAATTTTTTGCATAAAAATACATCTTTTTAGTTCATACGGTGTCATGAAAGCACAAGGACATAAAAGGAAAAGCGAAACTATGCTTGTGAGCCAGCAAAAGCACTTAGAAAACTGGTGAGTTTTAGGGAGACTTCTAAGTGCTTATAAGGAGCTGCAACTCCCTAGGAATACTGGCAGGATATGTGTTTGGTTCAGTCTAAAACAGAACAGGAAGGCTCTTTAGTTAAGAACAGTAAAAGCTTCTTTTTCTCTCAACTACTGCTGAGGCAGTTAAGAACCCTATATACTTTCATACCCCTCAGGGTGGCTGTGTCTTATTGATGGAGGGGACTCTTCCCTAACCCTGTGTACACTGTGCTGTGGCTAACATCAGCCTGGCCTGGAGCTCTGAATCAGCTTGCCTGACTTTAAACACAAACAGCAACGCTGCAGCTTGCTGCAGTCTATGACATTTACTTGTATTATCACCAGCCAGAGATGGTCAGAGGAGGGAGAAACTGTTCTTTCTTTTGACTATGGGGAGGGGGGCACTGTGCTCCCTGAGGCAGGTGTTGCCTCTGTAATGGACGCCAGCTGACTGTGGCTGCTCGATGATATTCTCCAGTGTCAGAGCACCTACAGCTTTGTTTTTGCATATGTAAGGGCGGTGTGTTGGGATCTACGATCCTGAAGCGGCAGTTGCAGGCTGAAGTAAGCTGATGTTTGGAAACTAGGCTCTGCAAAGTGGCTCCACTTTCTCTCTCTCATCAATTTTTACAAGCCTCCATTCCATCTTCAGGGGTGTTTTTGAATGTGTTTTAAATGTATTTTCCTTCCACAGACTGCAATTAATTGAAATATACTTTTCATAAAGTTACTGGCATGTCTTGAAATGTCAGAGTTTTGCTCCGAGTCAGGACAGCCGGCAACATCTGTGGAGACTGTGTTCGCGCCACGTTGAAGGCTCGATAAGCCCCATAGATCACCACATACAGGGAGTGTCAGGCTTCACTCTGAATGCAAGTGCTCAGGGTTACAACTTAAACACTGAGTTTTTCTCTCTGTCTGTTCTTAACACACATATGAGCACATTCATTATTCGTATCAGCAGAGCTGGGATTTGGGGAGCTTTGGAAAGTGAGACTGAGGAGTTAAATCCTAACGGGTATTGCAGGGCCTCAGCTGGAGAATCTCCACAAGCTTCCAGCAATCAAATGCAGCTGATGCCAATTTAAAACAGAACAACCTCGACAACAACAACAACAACAACAAAAAAAATATGCCTGTTCTGGTGGCAGGGGAAAATGGGTATTTGCAGAGCTGTTCTCTGAACAATCGCTCTAACAGTATAAAAGGCCTGCTTGAAGGTTACCTGCTTTTGGCATATTAAGTTTTGTGGTGAGTAGGATGTCTGTGTATGCAGGAGTGTGTGAGTAAAAGTTGTGTATTTGCTTGAATAAGAGACCCAAAAATACAGATTAGAGGAGTTTTTAATTTTTTAATCAGAGTGCCATCTGGTATTTCTTACAGTGGTTATTTTCTGGCCCTGCCATAAAACCTGAAGGGTGAGAGAGAAAAGAACAGCTGTCCTTTTTTTTCCCAAATGTGTAGTTTCTCTGATCAGTGAAAGCGCTTTTGTTTTATATCTGATTTGTTCAGGATGTTGAAATTCAGATTACTTATTTTTTAAATTTTGAATTAAATTTCCTGTAAAATTTTGCAAGTAACTAAGAATTGCATTAAATAGCTTTCTTATCAACAGCTACTGTATTTATGATTTGAGCTTTGATAGATTGAAATCAATCAAGTAAATCAATGGATATGCGCTTTTTGTTTTTCTATTAAGTATACCTACTAGCACTAGTATATTGATATCAATATTTATGGCTAAGTGCCTTTTAATCCTCAGTACTATAATTATTTAAAGTTTGCCATTTCTGTTCACACTAATGTCAATAGACTGATTTGTTAAATTTATGTACAGTGTGCAGTAAATCTTAACACTAAATTTTAACTGATCCTTTCAGCAGTTCAAAAAAAGTTTCGATCTTTTTTTTTATTTTGGACGGACTTGGGTTTTTACATTTACTTCACTTTTCCCCTGCTTCCAGGTAGGATAAGTCTAAAGTGATTTTATTACCAATTGTATTACACCATGCTACACTATCTTAAAATACCCTGCATATATCTGGTGTTATTGTAGAAGAGAATTCGAATTTGAGTATCACAGTAATTGTACTCAATAGAAATCTACGTTCCTGATTATAATTTGCATTCTGTTTGTTTGTTTGTTTGTTTGTTTTAAAGCAAATCCTCATGCTGTATTCATTTAAAGCTTTATGAAGCTTTGTTTTTCCTTAGAAGATATCCTAGATTTTATTCTTTAACGTTGCTCCTGATTTATTGAATGTCCATGTTTCCCTGGATAGTACCATCTTTTGAGTTATACATCATCAGAGTGACTCATTCCAATGATGTATTGCATTAATACATCATCAAAGCGCCTTGCTCTGCTGTTGCACTAATGATATGTTAGTATAATACATCATCAGAGTGAACTGCACTGATGATGTATTACTTAGGTGGTGATGGTATTCTGTGAAGAAAAGGTTGAGGAGCAGGTTCAGTACAGCCACAGGAGAAAAATTAGTCAATACAGAGTATAACTGTTTCCCTGGTAGTGATGCTGATGCTAAATTAGCACCATAGCCCCTGATCTGTACCCTTGCAGAAACACTGAGACATGCATTATCCCCGAAAGAGGAATGAATTCAGGACACTCAGCTAAAGGATTCTACAGAACAGAGGAGAGATGTAACGATACATATCACTGGAAAGCTAAAGGTTATACATATAGCTATAATTACTGGCTACTGAGAGACTGACTGAATCAAACAGGGCCAAAATAAGACCATAGTCTACATATGTTCAGAAGATACCTCACTGTTGGAGAATGTGACGCACAGGAAGACAGAGATATAAGGGCTATAAATATGCTGTCTGAATTAAAATAGCTGCCATTTAGAAACCTCTAACAGGAATACTAAAATATTCTGAGGCATCTAGGAAGGCTGTGCCATAGTATTTTTTAAATTTTTTTTTACTTTTAATTATGTACCTGTTTTAGTCATGCCATGTCAGAATAACAGGCAGAATGTGTCACTCCCTCAGTGCTGTCTTCTTTCATGAATCATAGTATCATTTGGTTGGAAAAGACCTTTAAGATCATTGAGTCCAACCATAACCTGTCCACTGCTAAAGCATGTCTCTAAGCACCTCATCTGTCTTTTAAATACCTCCAGGGATGGTGACTGCCCACTTCCCTAAGCAGCCTGTTCCAATGCCTGATAATCATTTCAATGAAGAAATTTTTCCTAATATCTAATCTAAACTTCCCCTGGTGCAACTTGAGGCCTTTGCCTCTCATCCTATTGCTTGTAACTTGGGAGAAGAGACCGATCTCCACTTCACTACTGCTTCCTTTCAGGTAGTTGCTCTACATTTGATAAGATCCCCTTTATCCTGGAGGGGGGAAATTCCAAGTTAGGTGTGCACGCCTGGTAGACATGGAAATTAAAAGGTCTTCATATTGCTTGAAATTGTCTTTGTCAGACACTAGAAGGAGAAAACTGTGTATTTGAATGTATGGCTGGAAATCTTGCAAAGTCAGACTGTATTATGACGGTATCTTTCTAAAAGTGACATTTTATATAAACCACACCTTTTTTTTTACTTGCACTATCTCTTCAGGGTTTGGGTTTGTTGGGTTTTTTTAGTACAAAATTGCATGCTCTCCTTATACATTTTGTTTAATTACGAATAAAGAGTTATTTGATTTCTCACTGCTGGGGTTGTCAAACTTCAGAGAAGACAGTTCCTCATTTTTCTGATGAGGGTTCTCAAAATGATCTCTGGAAGAAGGCCCTTGAGAAACTACTTTCTGAGTTCACTTTCCAGATAGGTGAAAGTGAAAACAGTGCTAAAATGAAAGCTGTCAGGCTCTTAGAGAACAGAGAGAAGATATTATACCTGGATTTATTTATTTAATTCTAGAGACAGGCTATGATATATTTTCTAAATGAGAGCAAAATATAATACAGGTATAAAAAGGGTTGTGGTATTGTGTTCACACCCCTACAGACCTTGCTTTCACATCTTCTCCCTTATTCTGCTAACTCCTAGTTCCCTCCTTCATTTTTTTCAGCTTCCTCCATTTTTTTTTCAGCTGCTTTGCAGTTAGTGCCACTTGGGCTTCGTGCCCCATATTTCCCTGTGCCTCATTTCCCATCTCGAGCAGAGCCTGGGTGGGCCTTTCTCTGTGATGTGAGGGAGCATGCATGGCCTGTAGATAAGAGCACCCTTTATGGGAGAGTCTATGCACAGTGTGATGCTGCTCTCCTTGCCCCAAACCACGCTTTGGCTGGGCTGGCAAGTTCAGGGTAACTTTCAGCTCTGAATCTCTGGGAGAAATTTTCTTTGTAATCATGGATTCCCCTCTATCATCATGCAGGTGATTCCCACACTCATCATCATCCTCATAGTCTCCTTGATGCTAGACCAAAAAAGAAGTACAGTGGCTTGCATTGCTTTTGTCTATTCAGACAGCTTTGAAAAATGGTAATGCAATGAGGGAGGACAAGTGTGTGCTGTTGAGCACAGACATGGATGGCCATGCCTTCTGACAGCATGAAGGGGAACACTTGTCTGTCTCAGCAGTCTCCCTACAAAACTATTTGAGGGCTCCTGTTCTTGGCTGGTTCAAATTGTGTAATGTGAGCTTCCAAACCAGCCATTCTTTCTTCCATTTGTCTTCTGATCATGTCTTCTACAACTTAAAGAAAGACAGGGCAAGAGTGGCTTAAGATACTCTTTTGTTCTCTCTCTGTCTTTTTTTCTTCTATTTTCCTCTCTCTTTCTCTCTTTCTTTCTTTTCTTTCTTTCTTTCCTCTCTCTCTTTCTCCCTTTTTCTCTTTCTCTCTTTCTCTTCTCTCTCTTTCTCTTTCTCTCTTTTTCTCTCTTTCTCTTTCTCCCTTTTTCTCTCTTTCTCTCTTTCTTTCTCTCTTTTTCTTTCCCTCTTTCTTTCTCTTTCTTTCCTTCTTTCCTTCTTTCCCATTTGTTTCCCATTTGTTTCCTGCTTCTGCTCCAGCTCTTTCTTTGTGTAGGTGATTGCTTTAAACTTCAATTATGTGGTCAAGATACACTTTAGATGTGAGTTAGCTTTTAAAATAAACCATATTGTACAAGTTCTTAAAAAGCCACAATACTTTGTGGCAATATTCCCAAGATATTTATCAATGCAGCAAGTCATTGTTTTGCATTACTTTCAAATATTGCTAGTCTCTGCTCTCAGGGACTGAAATCACTGTTTCAAGCTTTTTTTTGGAAATGAATGCTTCAGAGCTACTCAATATTTCTATCACTACTGCAAGTATTTTCAAAACAGGTCTCTGTTCTGATGCTTTACGGTCTCTTCATAAGAAACAGAATAGTAGAATTTATTTTTTTTAACTTAGGAAATTAATGAACTTATTTTGTATCCACAGATTTCTGATGTTACCGTTAGAGAAAATAAATGTGATGGTGTTCCATAAAATGCAGTAGAAACAACTGAAATATTTTTTAAATTATGTTTTCAATAATACTTTCAGCATTCATATTTACTGTCTGATTTGTCATGTTGCATCTGTGGAGTAGCACTAAAGTCTGATGATATTGAAAACACTGAGGCTTATTTCAGAAAACTGCAGATGTCATGAAAAGTAACAAGGTTCCCACTAGATATGTATAAAATACTATGAACATTTTTGCTGACCGTGTTTGCTTGACTTCTGTATCCTAATTAGTGGTAATGATTTTTAATAATATAGGAACTAGACCATACCCTTTGGGTCTGGACAAATTAAGCCTTAGTTTTTAATGTGGCTCATACATATGTGTTTTATATCATCTCAGACAGCTGCCATAACACAGGACAAAACAAGATGTTCTAATTTTTTACAAATAAAGCTTGCTTTCTTTAAGATAAAAACTGCCAATTGCAGAAATACACAAGCTGGTCATAATTTATGAACAATAAACGCTCCTTTTGGCAGCCTGCCATGCAGTTCTTTTTCTGCTCAAGGTCTAAACTGTGAATGAGAAATGATGTGAAAGTTACAAATGGTATGGCTGAGGGACCTGGCAGGGTTTGAAGTGATACTGGTGCCAATCCAAATCGGTGTTATACTTTGTTAGGATAGGCCAGTTCAAAGATGTAATACAACTTACTCGAAGTGACTATATCAATGAAATGTAAATTGAAATGCATAGTATTATTATTGCCATGTGGTAATGACAGAACAGCATCTGAGGCTTTTCTCATTCCTCCTTTAATATTGTTGTGGAGATGCAGATAAGCAGTTACTTGTGCATCTGGATTTCAAATGGTTCAAACTTCAGTTAGCTTTATAAGTGTGATATTGCATAAAATGAACCTTTTTGGGGAAAAATGGTGGGGGGGAGTGTTAGACATCAGGCATGCCATATCTGGCGAACTGTTGAACGGTCATTGCTTTGAACCTGCATCTGACCATTCTGAATCAATTTGCTTTCCTTCTCTGGCCTCCTCTCCCCCAGCTTACTTGTGGCTGTAGCTTGGGATCGCCTCTGGTCTTGATTACATCCTTTCTCCAGCTTGCCCTGCCAGCCCAAAGGGGATAGCCTATTTGAAATAAGCACCCCAATCTGCCATATGTCAAGTGAACATCATGCTCAGGCTTTTTATGTGCATAGTGGGCTGGTTTTCCTGTGCCAGGAATCCCAACAATTATTTCTTTCCACTACTTAGGGAGTGGGGAGGTGCTAACCTTTCAAGCATTTCTATTTGGCTTTATCTGTGTAGAAAGTAGTCAGATCTCAGGGAAGAGAACCTTCTTTAAAAAATGTTAGTATTTCTGTCAAGTGGCCAGCATGTCACACTGCTCTCATAACCTTCCTGTACCTGAACACTTGCAAGGCTGCACTTTTAGAGTTCTACTGTAACAAGAACCAGCGCTCCCAAAGTTTTCTGAGATGATTTGGTTTAAGTAGGCTGTAGGATTTTCTTGCTTGCTCTGACAGTTCTCCTGGGTATATTTCCTGCGTAGCGGTATACTTGCTTCACCTGGTTTTCTGACACTGCAAAAAACATGTTCATCTCCTCAAAGAGAGTAAATACAGTTTGCTGAAGTACATGTACTTAGTGAGTTCTTTTTAAGTGTTGACTTTAAGTGAAGAATCTGAACGTTACTTTTGTTCATCTGCAATTTACCATCTCTATGCAGAATCAGCACATCTTCCAGATTCAGTATGTGCTACTCTTCCACTTCAGTAACCTGATCTCCTCTTCCGGTATATTTATATACTGAAATTGTAATTCTCCATTGATTCAAAGTCAAAAAGCTCATTGATTTTTGTCATTCCATTGTTTCAGAAATGGTTTGTTACATTGAATAAAGGCCTCAGCTGAAGCTCACTGAAGTCAATGAAAGTCTTTCAGCTGACTCTTAACAAGCTCTGGATAAAATTCTAAAATTCTTTCTACTAAAAAAAACAACAGCAAAACTTTTTCAGATCATCAGTAGAGGAATGCTGTAGGGAGAAGACCAAATTAGTTTGTGCTCATGCATTTTCCCTCAGGAATGTTCACCTAGAATTGCGGAGAGCAGCATAATAAATCAATTATCTGATTAAAACCAAAATACTTAATATACAATTATCACAGATGTCAGGTCCATTAATATGTAAATATTCATAAACTACCTTACAAATTGCACATATGCAAGGAGAAATCTTTAAATATGAACATTCCACTGTGTTTGCTGAACATAAGGGCAGGAAGTTTCTAATTTGATTGGGGAAAATAGTAGCATGCATTTCAAAATAATTTTGTTTTTGCTTATCAAATACACATTCCCAAGAGTGAACAATGAGCTGCGATGTGTATAAGTAAGTAAAATCTTCATGTATCTCAGCACTCCAAATCTTAAAATATTTGCTTAAAATTAGCAGAACTAGTAATAATCTGAGACTCATTCTAGCTATGATAACATAAAAAAAACCCCAACTTGTTCAGTTGAGAAGCTACAGTTCTTCACCAAGTTAACCAGTTTCACTAGTTAATAACTCATTAATTAGCAGCCTGGGTTAATTGGTATTCCCCCATTGATCATTATTTTTTCATTCATTTATCACTTTGTTTTATTGTTAATTCATTGCATATCAACCACTCATAACCAGATTTATGCATTACTGTCTTTTAAGGTAACCTACACAAGTTAATCTTTTCTGAGTTAATTATTAGTTAATTCCATTGATAATTAAACACTAGCTTAATTATTTTCTACCTTGCTATCATTATCTAGTCTTCAGTTAATAATAAACTCTTTTCTCCGTTAATTTTCAATGAGACATCACTTATTAATCATTAAATAACCCCATCACTAGCATACCTGTTCCAAACCTCATTTTACCTATGCCCGGGCTAGTCTCATTGCCATGTAGCAGTAAATGCAACCAGTATTTGACAACTTTGTTAACTATAACAGGCCAATTTCTTAGCTGGACTAAGTTGTATCTTCTTTACTAATGAGTATTCTGCTGTCAGAATGCAAGCGCTACTCAGGAATGAATGATAGTCTGATTTTGGACAAAACATAGACATAGTGATTTCTATGACACTCCTTGTCTTTTTTTCAAGATGTCTAAGACTGATTTTCCCCCCCCAGCTTTGCCATACTTACAGAGGGGACTTCAAACCTATGGCTATTAAGTCCAAAAGGAGGAATTATTTTCAGTCAGAGATAACTTGATTAATAAAGTGCGGCAAAACAGATGAATAGGAGGAGCATTGGGAAATCTCTGGGGCAAAAGAGTTTAATGACAACTCTTCTGTCGAGATTTTTCAGCACAGCAGAGAAAGGTAACTCTCATGAGTAATTAAATCCCCTTTCTTCCATGATTGTATGGCTGTAGGCCAAATCCTAATCTGAGACATACTGGTGTCATTTTCTTAATCTGCGCACTATGTATCTCATATAAACAAATATAACTAGAATTGCTTAGAACTTCTTTATTAAAACACTTCTCTAAGAATACAGAATCATCTCTAAGAAAGTAGCTATAAAAATGTAGCTTTTACACTGTAGAAGATATAGGCCATAGCAAAAAAGTAGTACAAGTGCCCATAGAGAGAAGAGGAATGCTAGATACCTGTGAGGTACCTAATCTTGTGAAACAATCAGTTGGATTTGTGCAATAAAAAATGTTTTGCTATTCTAAATGACTGTAGTTTTCTTTAATAATTTTCCACTTCACAAACACTTTCACCATGTCTCCTCCTAATTTCCCGTGGAAAAGAATGATGCAATTACATATTCTGTAAAGCCGTGAAGGGCTGAACTTTTTTTTATCTAACTTCACACACAGATTCAGACTGTTACTGAGAATATAGTTCAAATGTTTCCAGATATTAATATGATATTTTTAAATCCATTATTTAACATTTTATTTTGAGACCTTTTAATCAAACTTTTGAAAACTGCAAATTACTCCATGAAGTGTAAGTAGAGGTTTAACTGAGAAGAAAGGAAGCAGAACATAAATCTGAGATCATAGCATCATAGAATTGCTTGGAAATTGCTTGGAAAACACCTTTAAGATCATCAACTCCAACCATAACCTAACTCTACCAAATCTTCAGCTAAACCATGTCCCTTAGTGGTACATCAATGTGTCTTCCAGTATTTAATCACCCTCTCAGTGAAATAGTTTCTTCTAATGTTCAACCTAACACAACTTTAGGACATGTCCTCTTGTCCTATCACCTGTCACTAAGAAGAAGAGACTCACACCCACCTCACTACATCCTTCTTTCAGGTAGTTGTAGAGGATGATAACGTCTTCCAGTACCACATTTGGGTTGCGTAATCTATCTACCTGACAAAATTGATCCATTTTGAATTTTCCTTTGGAACTGTGGGGATTGGAAAATAAAAGTTAAGAAGTTGACTTCTTAACAGTGATATTTTAGAATCACTGAGGTTTCAAAACACTAGCATTTGTAGTAAAGTTATTGGGGTTTTTTTTGGGGGGAGTTTTTTTATATATATTTTTTTAAATCAAAAGAATATGCCTCAAATGGGGTAAACATGATTTCCTAAAATAAGAATAAAATTACTAAGATACCTGCTTTCAGAACTGGTGACTGATATGAGATGCAACAGAGATTATGTTGAAGCATGTTTTATGTTAAACACAATTGCTTGAAAATTTATTATTTTAGTTTTTATCAGTATTTTTATATTATTTCTGCTGAATTTTTATAGAAAAAACATAAGAATTTCTGTTGGTTGCTAGCAATTTAACCTATTTATGCGTGTATTTATATATATATAAAATATAAAAAATGCATTCATATATATAGACATTAGCAAAAGTGAGACAAAGAATTATTTTCCTCCACAAAACTGAATACAGAAAGGTTGTCGTAATGTTTAATAACCATTTTTATATCTAAAGCAAGTTTTGCATAATTAAAAACATCTAATTTTAACCACAACTTTCTTGTTCCTTTGGGGAAGTAGAGTAGAAGCATGGCGTGTGTGTCATGATGGATGTTCTTAACAGTAGGTTCTTAATGTTTCACTCTTTGAATGAATTTAAGTATAATAAACTTCTAGACATCTCAGTGATTGGCTTTGCAAGGCTGCACTTTCATTCCTTGGTTCAGGTTTACATTAGTAGCTAAATCACAATGTGAACTTGTTTTCATCCTCTTTCATAGTACTTAGTCTAATAAGGAATACCTTGTTTCAGACAGCATTATTACAGCAGAAAAGAAATGAAAAGGTAAGTCTCAGACATAATGTATCTGAGTTAAGAAAAAAAGTAAAGAAAGCATTAAGTATATGAAATAGTTTTCTAGAGAAGCAAACTAATTTGTTAAAAGGAGAGAGCACTTCACATTAGAGTTGTTTTACTAGTATTTACTGAGCTTCTGTACATAGAGACAAAAAACTTTTTCTCAATATGCAAGGCTGAATGTCTGGTCTTTGGTTAAGAATGAGCGTATGGCAGTAATGTGTACAGCAAAAGGGTGACAACAGATAGCAATTTCCTTGCCCTTTAGATTGTCTGTATGAGAGTTCAGACTCAGTATCGGAGTAAATAAGAAAGGGACCATGGAAAGGAATTAAAACTCTTTGTCCAAAGAATTAGGACAATAGTGTCTGCTTGCTTCAGTTTAGTTAAATAAGGTGAATATATTGTACTTTATTTACTTTTGTTTATTAAAGCCTTTTCCTAAATTATCCAGGGACAGTTTTTCAAAAGAGCCTAAGTGATTGAGCATAAAGTACTCCTGGATAACCGAAATACTTAAAAAAAATCTCATGTGACTCTTATTACTTATAAAGCACCATTTTTGTATTAAGGTGCTAAATGTTGTTATAGCAATCTGACAGACATAGCTGGCGCTGGCCTTTCATGCCTTAACAACTGGCTGATCTAAATATGAAGCATGGTATATACCTTCAACATGCAGCAGCAGCTCCTTCCATGTCATCTGGCTGTTTTGTTACAGAACTCTTTTAAATGTTCAGGAGAGAAATCTCCATATGCCTACATTCACTATGACTTCACCTTAAACATCAGCGATGCCTCTCAGCATTGAAGAAAAACTGTTACAGAAGCTCTAAAACTGTGCGTGTGATTAAGTATAGATCTAATTACTATGCAAGAAATTACTTTCATGGGCTTAAAGACACTTCTTTGAAGGTAAAACAAACCATGAAATTAGACGATAACAAGGTTGAGGTTTATACTTTTAATCCCTTCCAGGCAAAGCTTTGGATGAATTATAGTCAGAAGAAAACTGTCTTAAGATGGCTAATATAACTAGCAGGATATATTTTTTTTAAAAAGTATCAAGAAGGTATAAGGTGCTAGCATAAAAGGGGGAAAACACCCTAAACAAGTCTGAAGCTAATGAAGTTACTTTAGAAATACAGCCTTTGGTTATGAAGTTAAATTCATAAACTGTGGGCAAAAAGGAACTACCTAAATATTTTTGTAAAGTGTAATAAGAACAGGGAAAGCAAATAAACAGATGAAAAACTGAAGAGGGAGGTAAATTCCATCTGTGGGCAAATGTGACAAAGTGCAAACTAGAAAAAAGTTGTTAAAACTAGTTTCATAGGTACAAAGGCAATATTTGGTTGCATTCATTCTCTTGTTATTTGCGAGTTGTCTGCAAGAAGCTCCTTCAGTCTTTCGCCGTGCAACTGTTTAAAAGCAGCGCTTTGATTTTTAGTGAATCTAGTTTTTCTTAAATAAATTCTTATTTCAGTTTGTGTGTCTTATTTTTGATATTGTCAAGCTATCTGACTTCAAGGAAAAAGCTTAGCACTTGGACAGGAAGACTGTACTGGTTCTGCAAGCCATGAAAGAAAACACTGTGAAATTTCATTCAAGGAGAACAGGACCTATTTATTGTTCAGATCAGCATTTCTTGTTACTAGCTTACTCTAGTTGATATTTCATTACAAACTAGCTGTACCTACTGCTTTTTTACAACTCAGACTCAAGATCTTTTCTCCCCACACTCTCCTAAAATTCATGCTTGGTACTAAGCTATGACATTTCCAAGCAAATGAATCTCATTGCAGTTTTGATGGCATAGACTGAGTGCCTATAGCGTGTTATTATTTCTTTACTGATTCTTTTCCCTTACCTGATGTACGGCATAAAATGTTTCCCCAATATGTATTGGAAAATATAGCTTTAATGTATTGGTCTTGCTCTCCCAGTTCAAGGAGGTGGGAAAAGTGGTATGTTGGTATTGTTACAGGCAAGGATTATAGCTAAAATGAGGAATTAAGCCTATCTAAATTTTTGTTATTCATGCCTTTCTCAGTGACTTTTTTTTATGCTAACAGGTTTCTCTAGTATGCTATTGCACTAGATTATGGAATGTGTATAACCATCTCTCAGTTAAAAGATCTAGTAATATTTTCAGTTCTTCATTTTAGTGTTATCTGCTAGGCTTTATTCATGTTGAGAAACCAATAATTTGTTTATCTTGCTATTTATTGCTTCATCTAATAGCTGACAAAAGAAATATTGTACCAGCCAAATCCAAGTAAAATAATTTCTGAGGCTACGATACCACGAGAGTTCAGTATAGAATGTTGTTCTTACTGGTAATACAGATCTATGATTATTGATACTATTACTAACTGCAGAATGCTCTTCATGAAAATTAAGATATTCTCATTATAACTTCTGAGTGCTTGATTTCACATGTGATATGGCTGAAAAGCGTAACTTGCATGATATATGCCTGTGAAAATAATGAAGATGATAAGAATAATTCTGGACTATAATGTTTCTCATATTCCATTAACTTCAAGGAACAATAAGGGAAACATTATTTAATTTGTTACAAAGGAAATTTATGGGAATAGTAAGATCAATTATATTTATATTATTTATGTGTATTACCTGTGGATTTCTGTTGGCTATACATTGAAGCAGGATCAGAATTATACTTTTTTCATATTTGGTTTGTCTAAAAAGTTATAGCTACAATGGAATAAAGAACAGTAAACTTTGAGTGGTGTAACTGATGTCATATTTCCTTGTTAATTAGCTGCATCTGGAATAGAGGACTTTTATGAAACTGAGTACATACAGCTGCTGTTAGTAAGTCTGAAAGTATTCAGCTTCTATAAAATGTATCACTTCAGTAAGAGTAAGAGATGTAGGGGTCAATTAAGCTAGAAATCTTTTGTATATCAAGTCATGGTCAAATAGGTAAAACAAAACTACTGACACTGGCAGCTAGGCGTGAAAGTCTGAAAGAAAAGCCACTGTATATGATTATTCTGACTGACGTTTGCTGCAAACCAAAGTGTAGAAAAAATATATTTTTGTAGTAAGTGGAATTATTTTCATAATTAGGCCATTATTTACTTTTCTTTTTGGGCATGTCTGAGAAAACTGATTAGGCAAATACTGTTAATGATTGTTTTAAGATTTTTTAAAAGGTTCAAGTCAAAACTAAACATAGCATTTTGTCTATAATATATGACTGTAAGATGCATTTACTAAAGAATGCTAACACTACATTATGTTATTCTGAGACATGGAAGTAGAAGAAATATGTTCTGTTTTCGGATTGCAAGCCTGAGAGCCAGACTTGAGCTAAGAGATGTTTTTAGTCAACACAGTTGTAAATGAGTATCTGATCTTTTGGGCTTAGGATTTCAAGGCGGACAGATATTATGCATCCTTGCTACAACATTTCTTCATGTACCTTTGGGTTCAGTGACCAATTTTTTTTTTTTTAAATAAGGTCAAAGCAATACTGAAATGGCTAGGTAGCATGAAATTATATAAATTTTCTAAATATTTCCGAAAAATATCTTCTGGGGGGGGGAAATATGTTTATTGAAGTTAAAATATTACTTCATTTTATTATTTGTAAAGTATGACTCTGATTTACTACTTTAAAGAAGTGGCAATTTTCTAGATTCTTAAAAATAACCAAGCTAAAATTGTCCTTGATTTTTTTTTCCTTACAACATAGAAAATTGTGAAAAAAAATATTAAAAATAAAGGATTTTAAAAGTATAAACTGGAGTCACAGTTTTCAATGTTCTCCTCACATACTTTTTCAACCTTTGTGTTTTTTTCCTTTCTAGAGGAAAAACAAAATCTGACTAACCTGAAACATTGTTTTGTCTGTATGGGATCTTGTGTAGATTTGATTAACACTACACTCTCAAGTCTTTAGGGTCAGAGCAGATTGTATTAGAAGCATGACAAGTAGTTAATGAATTTGCATTGACTAATCCATACAAAGCTAAAGATTTTTCTGTCAGGATTAATGTCCAAAAAGAGTAGGACACGCTATTTGATACATTATCTTACACTGAATCATACTGTTATTGGACATAAGATTAAGGAACTATGTTAGTTTGTCTCCTTCCATAGATATACAGCTGTTTTTTGCCATGACACTGATGTATAGCCATTGCATTAAGAATTCATTTAATCATCAGTAATGTCCTGTTGTAATTCCTCTGTATGTGGTAAGTGTACTTGCAGTAGCTGGATAAGTACTGAGTCTTGCAAATGTTCACTTTATAATAGTTCTTGCTGTTCAAAATGCAGCATGGAGTCACAGATGCATGTTCAAAATTTTGATCTATGCCTTCAGTTTGAATCGAACTGTCAAAAGACCTGGTAATAAAGCCTATTTTAAGCTTTCAGATACTATCTAGATATACTGTAATAAAAAAAAGCTGCTGTTTCTTAAAAACTTAGTGGCCTAAGTGAAATGAATACTTGGTGATCCTGTGATATTTCAGGAGGAAGAATTTTATGGAAAGAATTATTGGAATGCTTTGTCCAGGGAAATTAGGCAAGGGAAATGATAGTCTTGTCAAAATGGTAAGAAGAGATAGGGTAAGCCCCTGGTTCTGAAGAAGAGAAGTGGATAAAGAAAGATGTCTTATCAAGTTTTGAACGAAATTCCAGAGACTATGCAAAATAATAAAATGAAGAATTATAGCATCTTTCTCATAAGGGGTATCCATTTAAGTGCCAGTAAAAAAAAATACACTGCACAACAGCAGAGGTAAATGCTTGAAGGAAACACTAGAGGGAAGATAGAGGGCAAGATATTATCTTTGAACATTTCTTTCTTTCTTTTTAAAAGGTGATTGTTTCATTTAGGACTAACCACATAAATGATTGAGAAACTGAGACACTCATCAGAGCTAACACTACACCTTTAAATGGTGCCATTTGTGCTAGTTATATTTCTAAAAGGACAGTGAAAAAAAATAATGAATTTGCATTGAATATGGTTATTTTTACAAATGTCATGTGAATTCTTGGTTGACATCTTCAGTAGATTCCCTTGTCTGAATTATATAAAGGAATGTCTATGTAAACAAAGCAAAATTCTCAAACAATGAAACAAAGTGATTGTTATGTTCAAAATATGTTCATGACAGAAATGGAAAGGTGTGCAGAGAGAAGAATATGAAAAAAACCAGGTGAAATTGTTCCAGACGTAGAAAGATAAGTAATTATTCACCATCCCTTCCAATGGCAAGGGGATTGGACTAGATGATCTTTAAGGTCTCTTCCAACCCTAACCACTCTATGATTCTAACATGAAACCAAAGTTGCATCAAGTGAAAGTAAGGGGTATAAACAAAAATTGTTTCTATTTGCGAATATAGTTGAGCTGTGGAACTTCTTTGCCACAGGTCATTGTGACTGCTTTAACTACTTTTAAAACCGATTTTAAAAACTACCTTATAGTAAGAAAGAAAAGCTGTTAAAATGCTGTGAATTCCAAAGATGATGTCTCTAGCTCAGGGATTTGTCAGAGGTTGGATGAATGTGATGGAAAATTTATGTTCTTTGCATTATTCTGTGAGAACTGGTAGTACATGAGTTACTTGATTATGACTCCAGTTCTCTCTCCCTCTTACATCCAAAAGACCAGGTTCAGATGCTACAAAAGAATGTCTGTAATGAACTGTCTAGCAACATCTAAAAAACTTCAGTAGGCTCAGTGCTGCTTAAAGTATCCAGAAGAATAATATGGTAATATAAAGGCTAAAAATTAGTTCATGAATAATATTGGCCTATAAGATAAGAGCAATGGAAGACTGTAAATTAATATTTAGGGCACATCCTTCAAACATGGAGAATTCTAAATGTGATTTAGCATGCTAGTAAAGCTGTTGGCTGTGTGGATTACATTCATCATTATCACTTATTATAGCCATCTTAAGATGAATGTCACAGTCTGACACCAGCCATTTGGTTCCTGAGGTGAATATGATCATATGCTTCTCATAAATAGTACTCATTCATGTCTCCAGCCTTCTTATTTTTTATCAACTCTCTGCTGTAAATACCAGCTGCCTACTTCTGTACCACAAGGTATATCACAGTGCATTTAGATATTGTATTTAAGTGCTTTCACAGCTGCTGCAACTCTTTTATTTCTGTAACTTAGATAAATCAAATGGTAACTATCTCTTCAAAGAGAACTTCACCCAGACCCACCTCTGACCAGGGCCAAGCCAATCAGCACCCCTGTGAATTCATGTATTTCAGGGTGATGCAAGGCATGCCTCATGCTCTCTCTGGCACCTGCCCTGACCAGCGTGG
>NW_010193420.1:5978-8277 GCF_000695765.1 Mesitornis unicolor | reverse complement strand
AGTTTTCAGCAAGTTCAGCCATTTAGAAGAGTCTGAGCTGAGAAGTAAAAATCACTAAATAGAAAAAATTAGTTCTGTTTAGCTCAAACCAGGACAACTGGGTTCTTCACTGGTCCTTTTGGGCTCTGCTGGCTCTTAGCCCTGCTCGCCCTGCCCAGCTGACAGCCTGGAGGATGGATCACCCTCTCCAGGCACCATGACAGCAGCTGGTGCTGTGATGGGTGAATGTGTTGTCCAGCTGATGATGGCCTACCAGGGGAGACTGATATACACACTGGTGGCAGTACAGGGCTCTCCAAATCAGCTCTTGCACTCATGCTGGGTGATCAGTCTCCCCCTTGCCTTTGGCTGGTATGGAACAAAGTGCCCTGCCCATCAGCCAGTCTGAAAAGCACACTTCTGAATAACAGATGAAAACATGGCCAGAAAACTCTAGTTGATAAGAGTAGAGCAACAGTGCTTGTAAGCAGAATCATAAAACAGAACCAAACACTTACTCGTCATGTGTGACATACGCCTGCATGGTCAGGACCTCCTACAGGTCCTTCTTTTCCAAGATTGCTTTCCATCAGCAAACTTGTTCTCCTATGAGTGAAACCTTACTTACCGGGAAACTACCAGAGTCCAATATCTTTTGAACCTCCAAACACAATAGATACAAGGTAAAAATAAATAGCTGGAAGCTAAGGAGGGGTGTCCAGACCACGCAATTGCCAATTCCTCTGCTTGGTATGGAGCAGCTCCGTCCCGGGTGGTGCTGGAGAAGGTGTGTGTGGTGGGGGTTGCCTGAACCTGCTCTACTCCCCGGTCACCCTACTCGTACCCCGCAGGTGTCTCACGTGCTGGCAGCTCTTCAGGCTGGGAACCGTGGGACGCAAGCCTGCATCACAGCAGCCAGCGCAGTCTCCGGCATCATTGCTGACCTGGACACCACCATCATGTTTGCCACGGCAGGAACCCTCAACCGGGAGAACTCGGAGACCTTTGCAGACCACAGGTACCCATGCACGTTGTTCAGCCTCTGCTCAGCCAGAGATGGGGGAGTGAGGCTCTGTCCCATGGTCTCCTGTCTTTCTGACCCACGGACCAGCCCCAAGGAGAGCTGCAAGTTCAGGTCACACTGTTTCCCCTCCATCTTGTATGTACAGAAAGCAGGGTCCACAGTATCTCCTCACCCCAAGGACCATGTGTGCATGTAGAGGGCTGTGTCCTTTCTGACTCCCTTCTTCTCCTCAGGGAGGGCATCTTGAAGACAGCCAAGGCGCTGGTGGAGGACACCAAGGTGTTAGTGCAGAACGCCACGGCCAGCCAGGAGAAGCTGGCCCAGGCTGCCCAGTCCTCTGTGTCCACCATCACCCGTGAGTCTGGGGGCCGCCAGCCTGGGATCTGAAGACCCGGAGACTCAGGTGGGGTGGCGTGTGTAGGGTGAACAGAGGCTGCTTGTGGCAGACGGCGGGTTGTGGGTGTCGTGTGGTGCCCAGATTTCTCACTGCTGGGCCACACCACCCACAGCCTGTGTGTGACCCTAGCCAAGCCATTGCCCTGGTCTTGCTCTCCCCAGGTGGTCCTGATCAATGCTGTGAAGGATGTGGCCAAGGCACTTGGAGACCTGATCGGTGCCACCAAGGCAGCTGCTGGCAAAGCTGGGGATGACCCTGCTGTCTACCAGCTGAAGAACTCTGCCAAGGTCTGAGCTGGGCGTGATGGGAATTGGGGTGGGTGGAGAAAGAGCAGGGGTGTTTCTCTGCTTGTCTAGGGGCAGGAGGACATCTGGGGGGCAGTCAGGGCAAGGGGGGAGGAAGGGGCACATAAAATAAGGAGCACAGCATGCAGAGGAGGCATTGGTGGGAGAATAAAATGTATGAGTGGAGTATGGGGACGGGGCTGTTTTGGACCAAACCATGTGGGAGGGATGGATGCCAGCAGCAGCCCAGAGCTTGTGTGGGATTTCACCTGCCTCTCTTTTACCTTCACAGGTGATGGTGACCAATGTAACGTCCTTGTTGAAGACAGTGAAGGCCGTTGAGGACGAGGCCACAAAGGGGACGCGGGCGCTGGAGGCCACGATAGAGCACATCCGCCAGGAGCTGGCAGTGAGTACAGCCGCGGTGCTACGGCTGTTCTCCCCCCAACCTCCTGCTCCCCGCCTCACCACTGCCTCTCGCCTCGCAGGTCTTCTCCTCCCCTGTGCCTCCCGCCAAGGTCTCCACCCCAGAGGACTTCATCCGCATGACGAAAGGCATCACGATGGCCACAGCCAAAGCAGTGGCTGGTGGGAACACGGGTCGGGGGGGGGGGG
>NW_010193420.1:1962-5960 GCF_000695765.1 Mesitornis unicolor | reverse complement strand
TCGCGGACATGCTGCGCGCCTGCAAGGTGGGGCAGGGAGGGGATATTGGTCTGGCAGTGTTTGTGGGGGGCTGTGGGTGCCAGCAGGGATTATGCTGGATGTGAATTGGGGCTTCCCTGTCTCCGGCTTTCAGGAGGCTGCCTACCACCCAGAGGTGAGCGGGGATGTGCGGCAGCGGGCGCTGCGCTTCGGCAAGGAGTGCGCCGATGGATACCTGGAGCTGCTGGAGCACGTGCTGGTGGTGAGTGTCCCCGTCACGGCTCCCAGGGTGGGCGGAGGCTGCCCAGGGATGCCAGGGTGCTCCCCGTATCCCCAAGGTCCTCTGGGCTCTGCACCTCCCACTGAGGTCTTTGCACAGCCCAACTCACTGCTTGTGCTGGCACAGCACATGGCTGAGCCCCTGCCGTGGAGACAGATGTCAGAGAGATGAAGAGGCTCTGAAGAAAGGTATTTGGCTAACAACAGATGGAGATTAACTGACCATAAACAGATGGAGGCTGGAAATTCGACAACATGGGAGTAAAATCCTGAAGCAGCTTCCAGTAAAAGTGGTGGGAGTAAGAAACTTCAGGCAGTGTGAAAACAGAGCTTGTTAAGCTCACAGCAGCGGGAGATGGGCAGTGCCCACTATAGCAGAGATGCTGATTGCAAGTGCCAGCTGCACCCTTTTGATCCAGCCTTCCTCTGTCTGAGTCCCCCTGAGGACTTCAGCAGGCTGCTTTAATTAGCTGTCCCACGAGATGAGTGCCGTTTACAAGAAGCAAATTAAGATCGTAGAGCCATAAAAAGGATGGAGTGAGTCCTCCCAGCGGTTTGCATTCTTGGCAAGCTCACAGAGGTGGAGTTGAGGGCACTGGAGGGATGCACAGACCCAGCCCATGAAGCCCTTCAGCTGGAGTCAGGATGAAGACTGAGGGCAAGTCAGCTCTGCAGTGAGATTTCACTAAGCTGCTTACAAGGGCTTGGTGAAAGCGTGTCATTCAGGTTCACTGGAGCTCAGACTGTGGTTTTGTGCAGGGAAAGCCCCTTTAGGCAGAGGGTAACCAGGAGGTGCATAGGAATTGATGGCTAGAAATTGAAACTGGGCAGAGGGAAAGTCCAAGGGGTTTTTTTGTCCTAAAGAGGTAACAGCTGGGGTACAGTTCCAAGGGGAGCAGTGAGTTTTTCCTCTCCTGTATCTAGATCAGATGTCTGGAAGATGGTTCAGCCACATGTAAATCACAGCAGCCAGGGCTGGAGGGCTGAGGAGAAATTTTCTGGCTGACCTGTTGTTCACAGATAATTGGGGTGGTGACTTAGTGTGGCAGTGCCCGAGGTCAGCCGGCTTGCAGGAACTCGCTATTCTGCTGTATTTTGGGTGTAACTGTCCAGCTGCTGTGCAACGTCTATTGAGTATCATGCATTGGTACACCCCATGAAGTGTTCGCTGGAGCTGCATCTTGGGATCTCCAGAGTGCCTTCAGCTCCAGACAGTTTAAAAGACATTGTCAGAGCAGACAGCAGACATAATAATGTGACATTTAGTCTGGATGAGCAAAACAGCCATCACCGTGTGCCACCAGCTGGGGGACTCCGAGCCATGTGCAGCTCTGGTGGCCCCACACAAGTCCAGGATAAAGCCATGACCCCAGCAGCGCTCTGGTCTGCGAAAGCAGGAACGAAGCTCGCATGTCCCATTTATCTGAGAGCAGCAGGTTCCTGGGAAGCCATGACCAGGAAGGATGGAGGGGAATGGGAGGGGAGATGGCGGATGAGATGCTGCCCCGCTCCCTGGCGGCAGCAAGTCCATTGCTGTATGCTGGGTCACCTCAGGATCCAGTGCCTTGCACGGAGCATGAATAAGTGTGGTTTGGGTTCAAGAAGGAGGGTTATTTGTCTCGAGATGGAAAATGTGGCTCCCGGCAGAAGAGTGGAAAAGCCTGCATATTTCACTGGGGAGGGGAGGGAATTTGAACCTCCACAGGGACTTGGTATTTGGTAACAATAGGTCTCTCCCTCCAAAAGCAGAGTGATCTGGTGGCTGAAAAGTGCAGTGAAGCAACTCAGGGTGGGGAGCAGCAAGGTGTAACAGGGTGCGAGGCAGAGAGCAGCTCCATGGCTGCTCTGTGTGTGGGTGACTCCTGACCTGGAGCCTCATCCAGGTGCCCTGGCCCTGCCAGGCTGAAGTACGAGCTCATGGTGGCAGCACGGCTCCCCACTCAGGACCTCTGATCCTTCATTCCCACCTCTCCTCCTGGCTGCCCGTCACCCCCCACCGGAGAGCACCCATCTTCCCCTGACCCCCACGTGTCCCAGCCAGGGCGTTCACTGCTTTCTTCTCTCTTTTCTCCCTCCCTCCCTGTCAGCCGGTGAGTAAGGTGGCATTGGGGTGCCTGCTGGTGTCTAACCTCAGCATGAGCCTTGCTCACGGCGTGTCTGTGTGCCCAGCCCGGCGCTGGGGTGGCACTTGCGAGGACCTGGGGTCTGCGTGTGTGTGTGTGTACTCACACCCGCTCTACCTGATGGACAGCTGCCGCCTCTGCAGTGCGAGTTGGCGCCGCAGCGAGCTGTGCTTGTGCACAGGGACCCTGCGTGTGTGCACACGTGTGTGCTGTGGTGTCTGCATGCGTGTCCCCCTCCCCACCGCAGCGAAGGACCCCTGTGGCTCTGCCAGCCACCTTGCACTGGTGAGACCAGCTCTCCTGGGCTGGAACACAGCTCCAGGGTCCTCCCCTTTGCCCAGCTTGTGTTTGCAGACAAATCTCCAAAAGGGGGACAGCAAGGGGGAAATGCTTGAAATGCCTGGGACAGGGTGGAGGGGTTAAATCCTGGAGGGGCTAAGTGCAGAGTGCAGGAAGGCTTGCACTGAGGGACTGATGGCTGCGGGATGTCTCAGAAGCTGTGGTTGCAGCTGGACTAAGGGGAAGCTCATCCCATCCTTGGGCAGGAGGAGACCAGCCGGGGTCACTCGAGAAAGCATCACAGGCAGCACCTGTTGTGTAAATGTGTGGGGGAGCTGGGGGCTCCCACTCTTCCCTGGGGAGTGCACCCAAACAGACCTGTGAGGTCCCCCTTTTCCAGGTGCTCACACCTGCTCCATTCCCGCAGATCCTGCAGAAGCCGACTCATGAGCTGAAGCAGCAGTTGGCAGGATACTCCAAGCGCGTTGCCAGCTCTGTCACCGAGCTCATCCAGGCAGCCGAGGCCATGAAAGGTACGTAAGTTCTTGCTCAGTGGGGCTGAGATTAGGGCAGAGGGCCCAGCAGCTGACAGAGGAGGTAGGACAAGTCAGAGATGAAGCCACACACGGGTTTAACTTCCCTCGCATCCTGTTTTTTCTAGGGACGGAGTGGGTCGACCCAGAGGACCCCACAGTCATTGCTGAGAATGAGCTGCTGGGGGCAGCAGCTGCCATTGAGGCGGCAGCCAAGAAGCTGGAACAGCTGAAGCCGAGGGCCAAGCCCAAGGTAGTGGTGCTGAGCCTTGCCTGACCCCTGTGCTCGGCTTGGGCTGGGCTGGGGCTCCTGTCTGTGCTCTGGCCAGGTGTGAAGGGTCATGTGTAGGAAGCCCCATCCAACAGCTGTGGTCCCTCTTCCCGTGCTCCTGCTGCCTCCCACATCCCTGACTGGAGCTTCCTGAGGCAGCCCATACATCCCTGTGCTGCACAGCCCTTAATATGTGCCCCTGCAGCCCCCCAACATCATTCTGCTCTGCCCTATCTGTCTCAGCACCCCTGCCCAGGACTTACACCCCACTTTTGCCTGCAGCAAGCAGACGAGAGCCTGAACTTCGAGGAGCAGATCCTGGAAGCTGCCAAATCCATTGCTGCGGCCACAAGCGCCCTGGTGAAGGCAGCCTCAGCAGCCCAGCGGGAGTTAGTGGCTCAAGGAAAGGTGAGGCTGGGAGTGGGAAAAATAAGAAAATACAGGGTTGTGGTGGGTTTCTCCCTATTCCCAGAGCTCATGCAGTCCTCATGCCCTGTGGCAAGGGGTGTGTGGGGCAGTAAGTCTCACTCCTCT
>NW_010193420.1:1211-1952 GCF_000695765.1 Mesitornis unicolor | reverse complement strand
CCGCGCGGTGCCGTGCCATCCCCGCCAACGCAGTGGAGGACGGACAGTGGTCCCAGGGTCTCATTTCAGCCGTGAGTACCGAGGTCCTAGCTGTGGGATGGAGGGGACTTTCAGCTCGTGCTGCAAAGATGAGGGTGCTCTGCCCTCGCGCTTCTCTTCCATGGAAGAAGCAGCCCCGCTTCTCGCTCCCTCTCCTACCAGCTGGGACATAGCATGGGAGCTTCTTGTCCCCATGCCATGTCCTGCAACCACCTTGGGGCTGGTCCAGTCATACCCTCCCCATGGAAGGCTCCCGTACCCCCCTGACAGTCTCTCTCGCTACAGGCACGCATGGTGGCTGCTGCCACCAACAACCTGTGTGAAGCTGCCAATGCAGCGGTGCAGGGCCATGCCAGTGAGGAGAAACTCATCTCATCTGCCAAGCAAGTGGCTGCCTCCACGGCGCAGCTCCTGGTGGCCTGCAAGGTGAAGGCTGACCATGACTCAGAGGCCATGAAGCGGCTCCAGGTGAGTCCCAGGCTGCCCCTCCAGCCCCAGCCACCTCCTCCCAGCCACTCAAGGGGTGCGTTGGAGTGGGGTGAGGGTGCATGGGCGCTTCCCAAGGCTCACAGCCTGAATGCTGTCATTGGGGATCTAATGGAGGCACAGGCTCCAGGTTGCTTGGACTGCACTGCTAGCTGCGTGCCAGACATGAGTGATGCTGGGCTGCTGAGCCTGGCAGTGTTCAAGGGTGATGAACTG
>NW_010193420.1:617-1178 GCF_000695765.1 Mesitornis unicolor | reverse complement strand
AGGCTTCCACTGCATCACTGGCATTGGAGAGGTTAATGTTTGGGGGGCATGTTGAGTAACACCCTTAATCCTCAGGGGACATGGCACACAAAAGGTTGATGTCTTTATGTTTTGAGGTTGATGTCAGGTGCCAGTGTTGGAGACCAAGGACTGGGGAGGGTCAGCAGGGCTTTCCCCCAGTCCCTGCCCGGCTGCTCAGACAGGAGCCAGAGCCTGGCGGGGAGCAGCAGCGCCTGAAATGGTCATGAGCGGGTGGCAAGGCAGCGAGCCATGTAAAGGAATCCCTGCCTGCAGCTCACAGCGCGCCTGGCTGCCTGTCCTGCCTGCTGGCCTGCCCTGGACAGGGGTTCTTTCACCCCCCTCAAGGCAGCCGTCATACCCTGGGGCTGTGACTTACGCTATTGCTTCCCCCTGCAGGCCGCCGGCAATGCGGTGAAGAGAGCATCTGACAATCTGGTGAAGGCGGCGCAGAAGGCAGCTGCCTTCCAGGACCACGATGAAACAGTGGTGGTGAAGGAGAAGATGGTCGGGGGGATTGCACAGGTGAGGAGCGAGGCTGCT
>NW_010193420.1:0-605 GCF_000695765.1 Mesitornis unicolor | reverse complement strand
CTCTGGCTGCCCCTGCAACCTGTGTGTGTCTGTCTCAGGAGCGTGTCCCACCACCTACCAGCATGGGGCACGTCTCCAGAGAGCCTCACAAAAATGCTGCAGGTGCACCCATCCTACAGTGACTTCACCCTTGTCCTGCCACGTGTAGCAGTGGGCACAGCCGCTGATGGTGCATGGTAGCGCACTGGCTTCTCCTTGGTGCAGTGCACACACCATCCCAGTGTCCTTAACACATGTGAAGAGCAGAGCATTGAGTAAGGGGTGAGAGCTCCCTGGGGTAGGGTGCCACAGGCCCCCGCGCTGCCTCCTGGCCACAGGCTCACAGCCAAGACCCTCCACAGAGTGTGTGGGGCTGAGCACCGGGAGCTGTGCTGCTCCCCGTTATCAGGGAGGCTGTGGCTTTGATGGAGGGGAAGCAGTAGCTGAAGGGGTCAGCATCGCTGCAGTGAGGACTGCAGTCATTCCCGTTGCGGGCAGCCGTGACTCCGGGGCTCTCTCCCCGCAGATCATTGCTGCCCAGGAGGAGATGCTGCGCAAGGAACGGGAGCTAGAGGAGGCGCGGAAGAAGCTGGCCATGATCCGGCAGCAGCAGTACAAGTTCCTGC
>NW_010193419.1:3433-14943 GCF_000695765.1 Mesitornis unicolor | reverse complement strand
GTTCTATTTAGCTCAAACCAGGACATGAGGCAACAATCACGTAATGGTGTGAATGCACAGGATGTTTTCTGAACATGGGGAAGACTCAGGCTATGTGTAAAAAAATATTAAAGTCTTTACAAGATGGTGATGTCTCCAACAGACAGAAACTGTCATGAGAAGAGGGGACAGGAGTAAGAGGGGAAGAGGGACGATTGCAAGTCCATCTGGAGGCTTTCTACATGTGAGATCATTTCACTGGCCCTCTCTGTGAGGTGGAAGAGTGAAAAGCTGAGGGAAGAGGTGTCCCAGGCTTCAATCCGTCCCTAATCCATGTCCAGAGAGGGGCAATCAAGCTGGTGAAAGGTCTGGAGAACAAAAATTATGAGGAGCAGCTGAGGGAGCTGGGGGTGTTTAGTCTGGAGCAGAGGAGACTGAGGAGAGACCTTATTGCTCTCTACAACTCCAGAAAGCAGAGGGTAGAGAGGTGGGTGTTGGTCTGTTCTCTCATGTAACCAGTGAGAGGACGAGAGCAAATGGCTTCAAATTGTGCCAGGGAAGGGTTAGATTCCATATGAGGAAACATTTCTGTACTGAAAGAGTGGTCAAGCACTGGAATGGGCTGCCCAGGGCAGTGGTGGAGTCCCCATCCCTGGAGGGGTTCAAGAAGCGCCTGGATGTGGCACTTGGGGACGTGGTTTAGTGGCCATGGTGGGGCTGGGTTGATGTTGGACTTGGTGATCTTAGGGGTTTTTTCCAACCTTAATGACTCTGTGATTCTGTAATCCTCATGGGACAAGGTCCTCCTTTACCCTTTGCCCTAAAGAGGGTATGGGCTGCTCCTGGGAAGCCATCACTGGTGTTTAAACATGGACAAACGGGTGTAAATCCATAGATTCATCAGTCTTGTTGTGTGCAGAGAAATATTCAGGTTTTCTCTACTTACAGCAAATTAATGTGATGGAAAAGTACGTGGTGATTTAATAGTTTTGGAGACTTCATTTTCTTTCAGATAATCAAACAGACTAATTAGATCACTGCATTTCACAGAAAGATTTTGTCTAATCAAGGTCTTGGACAGACGCAGATTTGCAGATCTTTTCTTGTTAAATATTGTCCAAGTATGAGCTATCACGTCACATGGCGTATTAAGAAAGACACTTGTTCAATCACGGACATTATTTTGCCATTTTAAGTAATGCAAATAGAAATGTTGTGAAAACCTAGAACTTAATTAGAAAGGCAATAGGTAAAACAAGATAAGTGGGGAGTTTGACTTTCCAATTAGGCAAACTTTTCTCATTAATGAGGTAAGTTAAAGCCTGGGAAAAAAGCTGTCACGGGCTGTTTGTTCTGGAACGGGGTGTGCATGGAGCAGACAGCATCCGAGCCTTTTCATTAAAACTACTTTTTTAAAGCTTTATCATTTTCTTCTGGTACAGCGTATTGATATTCTGACAGCAGCCTGCAGCACTGCATGAAAGCCTGGGGACTGACCCGATGCTATTTTGTGCTTTGAGGCTGTGCTTTGAAAAAAAAACCAGCTCTGGACAAAACAAATCTGCTTTGTTATTATAGAAGATAGGATGGCAAGTTCTTGGACATTTGATTTTAAATCATACTTATTACACTGTTGTGGCTTTAAATGGTTTATCAGCTTGCGTGATGGGATGTTAAGTAGCTCAAGAAATATCACAGTAATGCTGAAGTTCTTGGTTAATGATCTGCTTTAAAATGAACTTTTGAAGCAATGAGAAACAACTTAGATCCGTGCAAAGACGTGGATGTTACCAGAAGCAGCAAAATCTGAAGCTTTCATTTGGAGCTTTTCTCAATGCTCATCAACGCTAAAACCGAGTTCAGGTTGTGTTATATCCAGTGGCTTACTGAGATTTGCAGAGGTGCCTTGGAGGCTGTTGTGTTTCCTTTAACAAGGAAGTTTTAGAGCACTTTAAGACAGCCTCAGAAATGAAATTGGATAGATCCTATAACGTCAAATGACATCTAGGTTCACAGAATCTCAGAATCTTAGGAGCTGGAAGGGACCTTGAAAGATCATCCAGTCCAACCCCTGCCACAGCAGGATCACCACAGCAGTCACACAAGAACACGGCCAGAGCTTTGGGTGTCTCCACACAAGGAGACTCCACAACCTCTCTGGGCAGCCTGGGCCATGCTCTGTAGCCCTTACAGTAAAAAAGTTTTTCCTCATGTTCAGCTTGAGCCTCCTATGCTCCAGCTTTGGGACCATTGCCCCTTGTGCTGGCATTGGACATCCCAGAGCAGAGCCTGGCTCCTTCCTCCTGACACTCACCCTCTCCAAATGGATCCCCAGGAATGAGGGCACCCCTCAGTCTCCTCTGCTCCAAGCTCAAGAGCCCCAGCTCCCTCAGCCGCTCCTCAGCAAGAGAAGCTCTACTTCATCCATCATCTCTGTGGCTCTGCTGGACTCTTTCAAGCAGTTCCTGTCCTCCTTGAACTGAGGGGCCTAGAACTGAGCACAAGATTGCAGCTGTGGTGTGAGCAGGGCAGAGCAGAGGGGCAGGAGAACCTCTCTGCCCTACAACCACCCCTTCTCATCCAGGTGACCCCAGGATGGCGTTGGCCTTCTTGGCTCCAGGGCACATTGCTGGCTCATGGGCATTGCTGCCACCAACAACCCAGGTCCTTTCCAGCCACTCGTCCCCTGCAGCGTCCATGGGGTTATTGCGACCCAAGGGCAGGACCCGGCCCTTGGCCTTGTTGAAGCTCATCCAATTGGCCTCAGCCCATGGATTCAGCCCATCCAGGTCCCTCTGCAGAGCCTTCCTACCCTCAGGCAGATAAACACTCCCTCCCAACTCAGTGTCATCTGCAAACTTGCTGAGGGAGCACTCAATCCCTCAATATTCTGGAAATGTTATTTTTAATGCAGCTTTACTGCCCTGTCTCTTGCCTGAGGTTATTTGTGGAGCATTCCCAGGGTGGTTTGCGTTTGCCAAGTATAAAGTTTTTATGCCCTAGACACCTGTTTTCTCTATTTTCACTTATAATGCCACAAAACTTTATTTTTCTTCCCCAAATGACTCTTGTTCCAGGTACTGGCACCTCTGAATTGCCCCTTTTGGAAGATATTTGACCTGTAGTCCTGTAGGTGTGTTTGAGCCTCTTCTGCAAGTCCCTCTTCTTACTCCACCTTGGGAAAAGTGTGCATAGTCCATGAGATGAGTAAGGAGGCTAAGACCTAGTTGTGTCCTAAACTGCAAGGTCTAGAAAATTACATACTGACACCTTAATATTTTTTTACACTACTCCTAAAAATGAGCAGTAAGGAAACTGGTTACTTTGAGTCACTGATCTTTAATACATGAATTATTAGAAGACTTACATTAAAAAAATATTTACAACTAGGTGTTAGATATCCGCCACTAGATCATTTAGGGACTGAGATTGTAGTCGTCTTTGTGCATGAGAACTGTTGAAAATGGGAGCAGAAATTCCTTGTGATTCTTTTCCCCATAACATCATTTCCCAGAAGTAGTGACCAATTTGTTCTGGAAGACTCTGAATATTCCAGAAGCTGAGCAGCAGTGATGTGTGTGTTATCTGGGGCTCTGTGCATCACCAAACAACCCCTCATGTGAATGCTGTGGTTTGTGCTTTGATTTACCTCATTTCCTTTTGTCCCTTCTTCCGTGCTACAAACAGCCCATCTGTTCAATGAGGAGGCTGTAGACAGCGTTTTAATTTTTGGTATGTGAAGGTTTTTTGGTGTTTTCTATAGAGGTGTGAGGCCCTCATAAATGTGCTGATTCTCTCCAGTGAGGTTTATTTTTTCTACACATGAGAGTTGAACAAGTACAGATCAGTATAAATAATGAAAAAGAGAATGAACAGGAATCACAGAATCCCAGAATGTGAGGAGTTGGAAAGGACCTGGAAAGCTCCCCCAGTGCAACCCCTGCCACAGCAGGATCACCACAGCAGTCACACAGGAACACGGCCAGGGCTTTGGGTGTCTCCACACAAGGAGACTCCACAACCTCTCTGGGCAGCCTGGGCCATGCTCCAGAACCCTCACACTGACAAACTTTGTCCTCATCTTCAGCTTGAACCTCCTGTGCTCCAGCTTGGGACCATTGCCCCTTGTGCTGTCACTGGACATCCCAGAGCAGAGCCTGGCTCCTTCCTCCTGACACTCGCCCTTTCCAAATGGATCCCCAGGAATGAGGGCACCCCTCAGGCTCCTCTGCTCCAAGCTCAAGAGCCCCAGCTCCCTCAGCCGCTCCTCAGCAGGAGATGCTCCACTCCCTCCAGCATCTCTGTGGCCCTGCTGGACTCTTTCAAGCAGTTCCTGTTGTTCTTGAGCTGAGGGCCCAGCACTGGACACAAGATTGCAGCTGTGGTGTGAGCAGGGCAGAGCAGAGCAGAGGGGCAGGAGAACCTCTGTGCCCTACAACCACCCCTTCTCATCCACCTCAGGATGGCGCTGGCCTTCTTGGCTCAAGGGCACATTGCTGGCTCATGGGCATCCTGCTGGAGCAGGAACAAAGGACTTATTTCCAATTTTCCCCTTTTTGGAAAAAGATTGCAAAACCCATGACAAGAACTATCAAAAACCCTTTGCTATTGCCAGGTGATCTTGAGCTTTTTCGCTTTGATTTCTTTTTGGTGAGAGTGGCAGACAGATTTGATTTTTCTTGCTGATTGTCTGCATTAGGATCTCAGAGAGCCGATAACTTTCATTAGAGTTACAATTAGATATTAGAATGAAAACATCTCATTACTCTTTATAAATGTTGTATACATATATATATATACTTGTTGCACATTTATGCTATCAAATTTAACCCTAATAGTGACATGAATGAATATAGTTTATAATTTACAACGTTTATAGGGCTTTTTTGGATTTAATGAGAAGTCTGCTGATTAACAAGTAAAGTTCACAGGGAGACCTTTCAGTAGGAGTAACCGGCAACATCTGCAGGGTACTTGAAGCTGAATTAAGTGATGGATTTTGCCTGGTTCATCCAGTTTGCTGGAGGTGCCTCAGCATGGTCAGTTTGCCACCCCTCAGATGGTATCGTAGGAGCACAATGAACAGTTTTATCCCCCTTTTTTTGCACAGTTGTATAATAGAATATCTGATACTAAATCAATCTATTTTATGGCTATTTTCTTTAGTAGGTCTTTAATATTAATTATTTCCAGATGAGAAAATATTCTTTTGAATTTTGTTGACTTCTTTTGAAAACTACCATATCAAAGAGGTTTTAAATGTAATTATTTCACATAGCCATCATAGATTTGTTACAGCATTGTGCTACTGTTCTTCATTGTGCTCTTCTGCTGTATGTTTTCAAGTTTCTTGGTACTATGTTTTATAAAGATAATGGTTAATTTGATAGCATTGACATTTAACCACATACAATATTGTCAAAGTCTTCCTTTAACACCTCATTTTTGCTCACTGTTCTTTCCATCCTTACTGTTGTCGTTACAATGATGGTCAGAACATCAGTGTTATGAATTAAGCCAGATTACAAACTACCTGGGGTGGTTTCTGTAGGCTAACCTGTCTATTAAAACTTTTTTAAAAAAATACTTTAATTTAGATTGTGATCCTTGGCAAGCACGAGCAAATGCACAGTGACAAACCTAATTTAGTATTTTGAATGTAATCAGAGGCATTCAGTGCTGCCCATCAGTGGACCTCCCTGCTCTCCTGGATGAGCTGTGGTGACGGTGAGGTTGCCAAGTCTTTTATGAAGGTCACAGTCCTGAAGTCAGTGTGGGACTAAACCCAACACCTGTTTATCATGGTTTAAAGAGGATTCTTTTTCCAATGTGAGTTAAATTCTGAACTGTCAAGCTTCCTGACGTGGTGAGTTTTCACAGAATCACAGAATGTCAGGAGTTGGAAGGGCCCTGGAAAGCTCCCCCAGTGCAACCCCTGCCAGAGCAGGATCACCACAGCAGTCACACAGGAACACGGCCAGGGCTTTGGGTGTCTCCACACAAGGAGACTCCACAACTTCTCTGGGCAGCCTGGGCCATGCTCCATAACCCTCACAGTAAAAAAGTTTTACCTCATGTTCACATGGAACCTCCTATGTTTTCCTTGGCTGCTCTACATGATGCCACCTTGGAAAGACTTTAAACTATTGCAATGTCAATCTACATGATAGATTAACAAAACATTTATTTTTTAAAAAATTCAAAGTGAATTCCTCCTACAATAAGAATTTAAATGTATTAATCTTTCTTTTTCCTCGGTATTTTTTTTTAGTTAGAAATCTCTTTTACTTCTTTTATTTGGCTGCTGACAGTTCTTTGCAAGACTGGTTTAGCAGACTAGCAGTCCGTTATAATTACAGTGGGAAATTAAACCTTTAGATAGAGCTGTGCTGATTGGTATATGAAATATGAAACATTGGAATCTGAAAGATATTGAAGAATGCCTCAGAAATAATAATGAATTGAAAAGGAAATCCAGATCAGAATAATTTAGAAAATTCTGAATGTATGAAAGCAGTTTGGATGATGATAATAATAATAATAATTGCTACTAATGCTGATCTTAATGATAGGGAGTGCTACATATGCCTTTAAAAGAATCACTGTGAGTTTTTTACACTGAAAATTACCTCAACTTTTAAACCCCTTTTTGCACTGTTTAGTTGGCAACCCAGAAGGACCACAGCTCACTCTGTTCTCTCCTTGCTGGTCTCTACAACCGTTTCAGGACCCTTGTAGTTCGCTGTCATTGAGTTTACACGTTTGCAACAAGGAACATTTTTACGGTGCTATATGCAGGTTTTCATTATCTGGTGGAGAAGTCTTTAAGTTCCAAGTTTGCAGGCTCTTTGAGACAACAAATGTCTGGGTATAACCATAAATATTTTACATTTATGTTTTGTGCTAAACGCGGCTGTGATTTAGAAATACGCCATTGGTACAATTTGTTATCTAAAACTGATACATTTGAGATGTTGACTTTGCAAAAGACGTAAAGAAGATGTAATTAAGTAAGAAATAAATATTAACAATCAGAAACCCGTATAATGCAGATGTGCAGTGTGGCTGTGGCATGTTTTACATGAATTTTTGTACTTTAAAAGCAGAGCATGGGAGCAATAAAAGCCATGTATTGCTCTTTTAGAACTTAGCAGTATCAGAGCCTTGAGAATTAGACTTTTATTTATATTCCTAATTGTATGAACCACATAAACCAGATTTCAGTTTCCTTTTATTTAACGATTTGGTTTCGGTATTTGTGGCAGAGACGTTTGCTGTTGCATTTTATTCTGTCATTTAATAAGGATTAAGGAGTCAGTATATCAGTTGGTCATAAACTAACAGACACTAAACTTTGATTTTCAGGAATTCAAAACTGTAAGAAGTTACATTTTTTAATTTTTTTAACCTTTTGGAAAGTTTTCAACGCTGTCTTGCTGTGAGATACAGGGAAAAACTGTAGGAAGTCAGATAGTTAAACTGTAGTCTTTTGGTTTATATGCTTTTATTCTTCTCAGTATTCATGTCTTATTCCAAAAATAATTTACATCTATTCAGAATGGATGCTTGCACCGAATGTATGTGATAAAAGTTAATTAAAACACTAAGGCATGTTCTTTTTCCCAATAAAGATACATAAAGAGAGAACTTTTTATGATTGAAACTATTTGGAAATGTCCTTAAGGAAACACAGGATTTACTGAGGGATTTCAGTCTGAAAACGTGGTTCCAATACCAAACTTGGACTCATTTCTTATACCATGGGCTAAATTTCATAGAAAACTTAAAAAAAGTATTAGGTCGCTCTTTTCTGAATCTTGTGCAACTATGGAAGAACCTTGAAGAAATGTTTTCCTTACTGTCGAAAGAAACCTTGTGCATGTTGTGCGTGCAAGGATATTGCCTGGAATTGCCGCTTCTTCAGCTTCAAGGTGAGTCTTTAGGGATTCTTTCAGCTGAGCTGAAAATGATCTAGTAATTAATTTAAATTGTGTGATGGGGATTTCTTTGTTCATTGGGAAGCTCAGCATGGTAAAATATTTGGGTTTTTTTGTTTTCTCCCAACTCTTGAGACCGTGTGGATCCATGAAGCCCTTGGATAGCGGTGACTCAGACCTAGATGCCTCCAGATATTTGTGGTTCCTGTGACGTGCTGCTTTTGTGATAGTTCTGGGAAGATGATTAGGAAAGTCTTGCAAATTTATGAATATCAGTCTTACAAAATGAAAAACACTCACTTTGGTAGGGTTGTGTTTGATTCACTGTCAGCCCTGATTTGAAGTGTTAGGTGGAGAGTAACAAAAGTGATTTTTTTCCCTCCTAATCACTGTTTCTGACAAATTCAGAGCTGAGGGACTGTGCCATTAAGAGACAAAAGTAAAACGAACAAGCAGAGCCACTGCTTGGTGCCATTAAGGATTTTTTTTTAGGCTGGGTGACATTTTGAGGATAGGCTGCAATTATTTGTTGAATGTTTTGCTTTGAGTTGAAGGAAGAAGAGATATTCTCTCATTTTCTCTTTCTTCATATGCTGATGTTAATACTCAGTACATGTTCTTTTGTTCCCCTTTTAAATCTCATTGTTTTTGTACCACTGCATCTCTATTAAGAAGACCTCATATTTGCCCAACTAAGCCATTTTTTCTTATTTTACCTCTTTAACTACTTTTTCTCTGGGCATTTCTAACACCCTCACAAGTCCCTGTCTCCAGCCCACACTTGGCCGTTTTCCATTTTCTTGTGTTTGGAATTATTTTAGTTCTGGTGATCTACATTAAAAGCTTTTTTTAATATTTTCTATTATGAAACTAAGATAATTTAGCCAATAGATACTTACCTATGTCTTGTGGTTTAGGGCTGGGCTGGCCACTAAATCCTGGAAAGACGCTCTCTATGAACCCCTCTTCCCCTTCTCAGAAGGGAAGGGAAAAGAGAATAAGGGAGAGAGACTTTACAGGTTGGAAAATAAAACTAACAGGTTTAATAAAACAATAATACTGGTACTACAGGATACTAGTGTAAATAGGAAAATAATTAAATATATGCAAATACGTACAAATAGATATACAAAACCAATATAAAATCCTCCCCCAGTGACGATGACGGCACCAGAGGCTCTGGGAGCACTGGAAAAGTCCCAGTCTGGACCCAGCAGCAGTGGGAGCTGATGCAGGAACACAGGGATCAGGATCAGAGGCAGCCGAAGCAGCAGGGTCTGCTGGGACTTCGGCCATTGCAGGGGTGGAAAAGGAAGGAAGGGTCCAAGCTGGAAGAGTTGAGACCCTGGTGATCGCTGGGCTTTATACCGAGTATGACGTGTATGGGATGTTATACCTTGTTGGGCAGGTTTGGGTCCGCTTCCCCTCCCCGTACGTGCAGACACAGCACCCATGGTGACACAACTGACCTTGAGCTTATCATTGTAGCAGCACATATTGGAAAACCATGCTGCTGCTTTCAGCAAGTTCAGCCACTTAGAAGAGACTGAGCTGAAAAGTAAAATCACTAAAAGGAAAATTGGTTCTATTTAGCTCAAAGCAGGACACTGTCTTTCTGTGCCTATGGGACTTTTTTGGTTATTCAAGATTGTACGAGTTGCTCCGCAAAGAGATACAAAATAAATCTTAACCTTCACACCCCTTCGGCCAAGTGCAATAACGTGTCCGTGTTGTAGAGATGGAATAGCTAGAATATATATAAAATAATATTAGACTATGAATTACATGAATTTCTACCATAAGGCAGCTTTACCATTGATTGTCACAAGCTATGCTGACAGTTAATAAACCTAAGAAAGTATAGAAGAAAAAGTGCTGTTTTCTCCTTCAGTGTGTTACTTGTCTGTGAGATGGTGATGGGACTTATCTAATGTAGTGTATGTGCCTGCACAGGAGTAAAGACAAAAAATACTCAGAAAGAAGAGTATAAAGCCATTCTTTCTCTTCACTTAGGGTTCATGTTGGGGTTGGGTTGACGGTTGGACTTGATGATCTTGGAGGTCTTTTCCAACCTTCATGATTCTGTGATTCTTCCAGAATCAGTTAAAATCCAGTTAAATCACCGAAGTACCACATGAATTTTTAAAAATAGGAAAAGTGATTGGAACTCGGTGAGATCAGCAAAGATACCTGAAATTACATTTCCGTTCTTTCGTCACCCTGGATAGCATTGCAGGTTGCCTGTCCACCCCTGGTTCGATGTGCACGTGATCTCAAAATCAAGCTCAAGATGAGGGAGGAGGTTTGTGGGGCTCTGCCTTCCTAAAATCCCTGAACCAAGATTTTTTTTCCAAGCAGGAAGCAGGCCTAAACCAAAATGGCTCCTTTCAGCAGACATTTATCAAAATAAAGAGAAATCTTGTGTAGCTTGAGTGCTTGAATTCCCAGTACCACATGTACCGCAAGAGTGAGGGACAGGGTATATTAAACTCCTTTAAATTTTCCTCCAGCAAATCCATGCACCTTGCAAGTGCCTTTTTGTTCATCTTTGTGTTCCCTGCTATTTAACTTCTCTGCTTGCAATTATTTGTACAATATATAATGGCGTAATTGTTTAATTTTCTGATAATGTTTATGTATTCAAAGTTGTACTCTATTTTCTGCGGGATCTGGTACACTTGTAGCAGTAGGAGGTTATGGAAATACTTCTGAATAAAAGAGGGCAAAACTGTTGTTACGTTTGCTTATAAACAAGTAATCGGGGTTTTTTGTTGCTCCTCTTCTGCCCTGGAACAGGGTAGTTGTGGTGGAATGGCAAAAAGATAGAATTTAATCTAGGAGAGCTGGCTATGTTTAAAGTAACTTCAAAGCTATGATTAAAAGTACTTACAGTAATTAGTTTCAAAGCATTCTAATTCCTAGCAGTGTTTGAAGAATTCAGCATCTAATGAAGTAAAATAAGTTACACACCACTTTGTTCATTGAATAACCAATTTTCTTCTCCTAACCACCATTTATCAGCAGAGCCTTTCGCTGGAAAACTTCCCTGCTCTCCTTGAAATACACTCAGGCTCCTCGCTCCCCACCCACACGCACACAAAGAGCACAATTATCAACACCTTCATTGGATTATAATGCACGGAAAGTTATAGTTCACTTTGGATTAAGAGTTGAAGCAAGAGGAAGGAAATGTTCAGTGGAAGCTCTGTAATGCTTTGCTTTAAAGGACTCCTGTTACTGTTGATGAAAGGAGGGAAAACTGCGCTTCCAAAATTTCATTTTCTGATGCTTTCTCAGCAACAAAAAAATTTAGATGGGAAATTGAGAGAAATGGAGGAATTTCCGTGTGAGAGTGTGTACAACAGGAATAGGAATAGTGGTCATGTCGCCTGGCCTTCTTGGTTTTTATGTATTTCAAGTAGAATAAGGAACTTTACTCAAAGTTCTTTTTGGACTATAAATGATTTGCGGCTCTTCTGCCTGTTATCTCTCTGAAAATACGAAAGAGTGAACTGCAATTGGGCTCTGGGTTGAACTGGAGAATCCAACACACGTGGTGGATCCCCAATGATCAAAAAGTACCCCAAAAATTAA